>NC_133323.1:8838485-8901857 GCF_012295235.1 Primulina huaijiensis | reverse complement strand
TTTTTTTAGTACCACCATGTCAAACTTGGCAAAGCTCGAATTCATTGCTCTTGATATTACGGGAAAAAATTATATGCCATGGACTCTCGATGTAGAAATGCATCTTGAGTCATTAGGTCTAAATGAGACCATAACAGAAAATGACATATGCACATCACAAGAAAAGGCAAGAGCCATGATATTTTTGCGTCGACATCTCGACGAGGGATTAAAATGTGAATATCTGATTGAAAAAGATCCCATGGCTTTGTGGAAGGGATTAAAAGAAAGATTCGGACATATAAGGGAAGTTATACTTCCGACCGCCCGGAATGAATGGAATACGTTGAGATTCCAAGATTTTAAGAAAGTCAGTGATTACAACTCGGCGATGTATCGAATAATCTCGCAACTGAAATTTTGTGGGCATGAGATTACTGAATTGGAATTGCTTGAAAAAACATTTTCCACTTTTCACGCATCGAATATAACTCTACAACAACAATATAGAGTGCGTAGATTTTTGAAATATTCTGAACTAGTTGCCTGTCTCCTTGTGGCGGAAAAAAATAATGAGCTTTTAATGAGAAATCATCAGGCACGACCCACTGGTTCAACGGCATTTCCTGAAGTAAATGTCGTAAGCAAAAATGAATTTAAACCTGGAAACCAAAATCAAATTTATAGATAAGATTTTGGTCGAGGACAAAATCGAGGTCGTGGTCGTGGACGTGGAAGTGGTCGTGGTCGTGGACGCGGCCGTGATTTTGAAAATAATCGAGATAGTTATTTCTATAACTCATCTCAAAAGAGCGTCCCAAACCACCCACCGAAAAGGCATCAAGAGAATATGAGTGTTAATGAGAATCACTCAAAAAGATTTGAAAGTTCTTGTTTCAGATGTGGTACTCCAGGACATTGGTCCCATATTTGTCGAGCCCCTGATCACCTTTGTAAACTTTATAAAGAATCAATAAAGGGGAAAGAAAAGGAGACCAACTTTACTGAACACAGTGAACCTTTGAGTGGTTCAACTCATTTTGATGCTGGAGATTTTCTGATTGATTTCTCAGATAATGATCAATTTGATGGTGGAATAAATATGTAAAATATTTTATTTTTTATGTATTCGTATGATAATGTTTTATAGTGTGTTATATTGTATTGTATTTTATTGTCAATAATTTTATTTCATTGCATATTTTTTTGAAGTTCAAATATGGAAAATGCTACGAACCAAGCTGAAGTTTGCATACCTGATAGTGGTACAACGCACACTATCCTCCGAGATAAAAGATATTTCTTGGAACTAAAACCAACAAAAACAACGGTGAATACAATATCAGGTCCTGTAGACTTGATTAAAGGATGTGGTAAAGCACAATTTTTGTTACCTAATGGTACAAAATTTTTGATCAATGATGCTTTATATTCACCACAATCGAAAAGAAATTTGTTGAGTTTTAATGATATATATTCCCATGGGTATGATACTCAAACAATGAATGAAGGGAATGAGAAATATATGTGTCTTACCACATATAAATCAGGAAAGAAATATGTGATTGAAAAACTACCAATGCTCCCTACTGGATTGCATTATACACATATACGTCCCATTGAATCAAACATGGTAATTGATAATTCTTCAATATTAACCAATTGGCATGATCGATTAGGACATCCTGGTTCAACAATGATGCGAAGAATTATAGAAAATACACATGGTCATCCATTGAAAGACCAGAAGATCTTTCAGAATAATAAGTTTCAATGTAAAGCATGTTCTCTTGGAAAACTTATTATAAGACCATCACCAGCCAAAATCCAAACTGAATCACCAATGTTTCTTGAACGTATTCAGGGTGATATTTGTGGACCAATCCATCCACCATGTGGACCATTCAGATACTTTATGGTATTGATTGATGCCTCCAGCAGATGGTCACATGTATGTTTATTGTCAACTCGAAATGTTGCATTTGCAAGATTACTTGCTCAAATAATAAAATTGAGGAATCAATTTCCCGATTATACAATCAAGAAAATTAGACTTGATAATGCTGGTGAATTTACTTCCCAGACTTTCAATGATTATTGTATGTCTATGGGAATCATTGTTGAGCATCCTGTTGCTCATGTACATACTCAAAATGGATTGGCTGAATCATTGATTAAACGTCTGCAAATGATTGCTAGACCAATGATTATGAAAACAAAGCTCCCTATTTCTATATGGGGACATGCAATTTTACATGCTGCTTCATTAATTCGCATCAGACCAAGTGCATATCATAAATACTCCCCATTGCAGCTTGCATTTGGTAAAGAACCAGACATTTCTCATCTGAGAATTTTTGGATGTATGGTGTATGTGCCTATTGCACCACCTCAACGAAAGAAAATGGGACCTCAAAGAAAGATTGGAATTTATATTGGTTATGATAGTCCATCGATCATTCGATATCTTGAACCACAGACAGGCGACGTGTTCACAGCACGTTTTGCTGATTGTCATTTTAATGAGGAAATCTTCCCAATGTTAGGGGGAGAACAGAAACATACCGAAAAAGAAATTACATGGTATGTATCATCATTGTTACATCTGGATCCAAGAACACAACAATGTGAAAAAGATGTACAGCAAATTGTGCACTTGCAAAGAATAGCAAATCAAATACCAGATGCATTTACAGATGCAAAAAGGGTAACTAAATCATATATACATGCTGTAAATGCTCCTGCTCGAATTGAAATTCCAAAGAAACAAATTGAACAAATTCATGATGTCGTAAAACGCCTGAAGCGTGGAAGGCCAGTCGGTTCCAAGTATAAAAATCCTCGAAAAAGAAAATTCATAGAGAAACACAATGATCACAAAATAGAGAATGATGTTCCTGAAGAAATACATGATGATCACAAAATAGAGAATGTTGTTCCTGAAGAAACACATGATGATGAAAATGTTCTGTCAGAACCACAAACTGACGAGAATCATGAAATCTCTATCAATTATATTAATACTGGAAAAATATGGAACCGAAAAGATATAGAAGAAATTGATGATATATTTTCTTATAATGTGGCAATCGACATCATAAATGATAATGAAGATTATGAACCAAAATCTTTTGGTGAATGTAAAAATAGACATGATTGGATAAAATGGAAAGATGCCATCCAGGTTGAATTGGATTCGCTAAATGAACGTAATGTTTTTGGACCTATAGTCCTTACACCTGAAGGTGCAAAACCTGTTGGATACAAATGGGTTTTTATTCTAAAGCGAAATGAGAAAAATGAAATAGTAAGATATAAAGCTCGACTTGTTGCACAAAGTTTTTCTCAAAGGCCTGGAATTGATTATGAAGAAATGTATTCTCCCGTGATGGATGCAATTACGTTTCGGTATTTGATTAGTCTGATAGTATCTGAAAATTTAGAAATGCGTCTTATGGATGTTGTTACAGCTTACTTATATGTATAACTTGATAGTAATATATATAATCCCTGAAGGATTTAAGATGCCTGAAGCACAAAGTTCAAAACCCAGAGAATGTTGTTCTGTGAAATTACAAAGATCATTATATGGGTTAAAACAATCCGGCCGAATGTGGTATAATCGGCTAAGTGATCACTTGATGAAAAAGGGATATGTAAATAATTCAATATGCCCTTGTGTTTTCATTAAGAAAATAACATCCGGATGCGTAATTATTGCTGTATATGTTGATGATTTAAACATCATTGGAACGAATAATGAAATTCATGAAGTTGTGTCATACTTGAAGGAAGAATTTGAAATGAAGGATCTTAAAAAAACCAAGTATTGTCTTTGTTTACAAATTGAACAAAAAGAATGTGGAATATTTGTTCACCAGAAAAATTATACAGAAAAGATCCTTAAACGTTTTAATATGGATAAATCAAATCTTTTAAGTACTCCAATGGTTGTTAGATCATTAAACATAGAAAATGATCCATTCCGTCCATGTGAAGATGATGAAGATATTCTTGGTCTAGAAGTACCATATTTAAGTGTTATCGGTGCCCTTATGTATCTTACAAATTGTACAAGACCTGATATATCTTTTGTCTTATATTTATTGGCAAGATTTAGCACATATCCAACAAAGAGACACTGGAAGGGAATTAAATATATATTCCGTTATCTACGAAGAACGACAGACTTGGGACTTTTGTATTCAAAAGATGCTAATCCAAGTATAATTGGTTATGCCGATGCTGGATATTTATCTGATCCACACAAGGCACATTCCCAAACTGGATATGTATTTACTCGTGGAGGCACTGCAATTTCTTGGCGTTCACAGAAACAAACGCTCGTAACAACTTCATCAAATCATGCCGAGATTATTGCACTACATGAAGCAAGCCGTGAATGTGTGTGGTTAAAATCAATGACCCAACATATCCAAATCTCATGCGGATTATCATTCGACGAGAAGCCTGTGATACTATATGAAGATAATGCTGCATGTGTTGCTCAAATGAAAGAAGGATATATAAAAAACGACAGAACTAAATATATTCCTTCTAAGTTCTTCGCATTCACCAAGGAGCTTGAGAAGAATAAATGTATTGATGTTCGTCACATTNCAGTATAAAAACACGTAATGAAGACAATCATTATGATCATCATCACAAGGGGGAGTGTTGAAAATTAATATTTTAATATTGAATATTTGAATATTGAATGTTGAATATTTGAATGTTGAAAATTAGGTAAAATTAGGTGTTGAATATTGAAATTTGTGTGTGATGATGAAGGTAATGATGTAATTTATTTTTGGATTATTTGTAAAAATTTTCTATAAATAGATCTCTCATTTGTGAAGAAAATCACAATTGAGTTGAAAGAAAAATATTATAAAGTGTGTAGTGCGATAATTTTGAGAGTTTGAGATTTTTACTTTTTACCGTAAATTTTTACTTTTTCACAACAGTCACGTTATTTTTTTAATTTATGAAAGTTATATATTTGTCCCTTAACTTTGGTTTATGTTGGTTTTTAATCATATTTCACTAGAATGCTAACGTGAAGTTATACATGTCATCAATTTCTAATGTCATATCAGCATTTTCAGCGTCACAATTATACTCTGATATCACGTCAATATCTCGACTGAAACAAAAACAAAAAACTTAAGTTTCATGATTAAACATAACTTTGACAAGTCAGAAAACCAAAATAGAATACATAATAAATTAGAAGACTAAAATTACTATTTTTTGTATTTATAACATATAACTTATAAGTGTTTTTTTAAAAAAGTATTAATTTATACTTTTTTTATTCTTATCATGTAATTATGAATGGATTCAAATTTTGTTTCAATCAGACCCCTCAATTTTTTCATTAATTAAAATTTAGGTTTAAGAATTTTAAATATTTTATCACTTTTTTTATTAACCCCTCTAAAAAAATTCAAAAAGTTGTAATGACTTGAGATGCTTATTGAAACATGTTTTTTTTTTTTTTAAAAAAAGAAGGAAGATAGTACACTATATGAAAAAAAATACAATAATTAAAATATTATTAGACAGGGACAACTGTTATTACTAGTATTTCACATGTGTGATGACAAATCTTGAACCTTCACCCATATTTTACTAGAGTCGATAGTATCGCTGGACAATCTAGGCCCCACAGACGGGGAAGCATGAATCCTTAGATCATATGTGACTCACATAAACTTCCTATATTTAGATTGAAATTTGATAAGATAATATAAATGACCAAAATATCAAAATGGCAAATATATAAGACCGAAAATGTATGTTCCCTCATACTTATATATAAATCATTCAACCTCACCATATCATCAAAATTATAGAAATTATTATTCAGCCTTACCAATTAACCAATTTATTTGAAGAGGGGTCACATAGGAACAAAGTTGTCCAGCTATTTTCATGAAATAATTCATAAATTTTCACATAGGAACAAAGTTGTCCAGCTATTTTCATGAAATAATTCATAAATTTTCTTTACAAATGAATCAAATTCATAAATGGCTTGCATGTTTTCAAGCCTTTTAAATTGTTCCCTTTGCTGGGATTGGTGGCTCCACTTCAGTGATCACGCTCTCTCTATGTTCCTTGGGAGATCATAGAGGATATATAGGATAGGATACAAGTTATTTGTCATATTACATTTTTTTAAAAAAAAAATGATAAGAAAAAAATACGATACGAAAACACCGCATCCAAATTTCTTGTTTACACCAACGTAATTAATTAATAATCTCTATTATTGAGATTTTTAAGACTGACGTTTATCATTGTACCAAACACTGTATATACCTAATTATAATACCAAAATTCAAATATTTTAAATCGTATAACAAGTCAAGGACCATGTCTCAGTTGTTCTAATTGTAGCATAGACAACATTCGACAATGCCTTCCAAATAATTGTACCAACTTAATTGTAACTTAATGGGATCGAACAAATAACATAGTTACTGATACTAATGGTAAGAATAAAATTAAATAACTTCACCAAAATTATAGCTTACATAATAATATAACTCGGATATTACAAATTATACATCATGTTTTGATCATTTTCACTGTGAATTATTGCTCCGAACAAACTTTTTCTATCATATCGAGCAACTATCTGATTGAACTTACATAAATTAAAATCTCTCTAACTAAGAATAATATATATCAACATAGAATTTAACAATCGAATGATTCATGCATGTAACCTTGCATCTTATCCGAATCTCAACGATCTAATCAACTTTAGCTCGGGAATAAATAATAATATGATAATAGGTCAAAGTAATATTCCTAATCTCCATCAATCAAGCTAAGCATATGATGTAACCAAAAATTTACTGTAACGTCCCGAAAATTCGAAGGTTCACGCGAACCACATGCATACAAGTTATTTAATTCCTTGTGTGTTTCAATTAATTGTTTTAATTGCTTAAATTAATTATGTTGTGCATGTTGACATGTTTAAAATATACTTTTATACATGGTTGAATTAAAATTTATTTTTAAAGGTTATTCGAGTTGCGATCGAGGAACGGAGACCGATGGTTGAAAAATAGAAAATATTTTTATTAAATAATTGTTTTTAATTATTTAAAATAAGGGTGATGCTTTTTATTATTTTGTAAAATAAGGAGTTTTGAGGTGATTTTATACGCCGGGACGTAATTTTTATCGGTATACGAATTTCATAAAAAATACGAATGTTTCGACAACCTGGCTAATAATTTCACAAATTTTATTAAACAAAATAATTTAATTTAACACTAATAGACTTATTGGACCTAATTAACTTTGCTAATGGGCCTAAGTCATTGTTAGTGTTCTAAATAATTATAAATAAGCCTAAACCTACCCCATAACCCCATTATAATCACACGCCCCGCTCCCCTTCCCCTCTCAAACTATTTTCTCCCCTCTAAAACACACGCACACTTGCTTGAGTTTTGAAGAAAAGGCCATGGTTTCATAAGGATTTCAGCCTAGGGATTTCGTCGTCGCCGTTCTTTGCATCGCCATCGAATATTCGTGCTTTATTTACGCAAAGGCACGCCATATTCTTTACTCATCCATCACACCATAGTATTTGTTTAATTATGTTTTGTATAAAAAAAACGAGTTGCACCATTGAATATTTTCGTTTTTGCATCAAGGGTGAATTTAAAAACATGTTGTTTTGATCCAAATCATGATTTTTATGTGCATAAGGGGGCTTCCATGCTTAGAAGTTGAAAGGGACTTTTGTTTTACACGATTTAAGGGTCCTAGAACATGCACAACACGCTGCACACGATGAAGAACACAAGCTGAAACCATCTTTCGGTTTTTGGTGATCAAGGGCTCAAGTTCAAGGGTTTTGTTGCATGGCTTGGCTTGGGTCACGGCCGGGGCTTGGCTTGGGTCAAGGAAGGAGTCCTAGCCACGCTAGGACTTGAGACAAGTGGCTGGGGAAGAGTCCTAGCCCGAGAGAGTCATGCGCGAGCAGCAGCCGCACAGGGATAAAGGGCTCGGCTAGGGGGCTTCGGGCTGGGCTATGGTGAGTCACTAGGATCCTAAGAGGGTGCACAAGGGTCTGGTTCAGGGGCTGGTCCAGCGGCTAGAGTCCTAGGCGCATATCAAAGAGTCCTAGTCTATGAGGGGTTCTCGGCCATGGAATGTTCTGAAGTTGGGGCTTCGGTTGGGGCTTGGGTTCGAGTCCTAAGGGTTATAAGGGTCCAGGAGGGTTCCTAGAGGGGCTGGTCACGGATCGGCTTAGGGTGGTTCGAGCATGGCTTGGGGGAAAACGAAGATGGTTCGAGGGTAGGCTTGGTTCGAGGACTTAGGGTTTTCTATGAACTAAAATTTGAAACATGTCTCAACGAGGGTCGAGTCATGGTTCACGAGGGCTAAATAATTATTAAAAGTCTAAGTTTTAAATTTGAGAATTTTATATTAAAGTTTGGTTTAATTCGGATTAAAACACAGTAATATGTTATAATTAAATATTAAATTAAAAGTCATCGATTTAAGTCAAATAAAAATACGAGAAAATTCATGTAAGCTTAAATATTTATTTGGCATGATCTAGAGTCAATGGAATTAAGAAAATGTCAAAAATGTGAAATTTTACGTCTATGGATAAAACGGTAATTTTACACTCGAAAATTTGTAAATGTCATGGCAGTGTCATGAATGCTGTTTTATTGTTAAAATGTGTATTCTAAATGTTTATGGATTTTTATGATTTATTATGGACACTAAAAGATATGCCACATGTTTGGTTTAAAAGAAAAACATTATATATATGTTTAATTTTATAAAGTGATGAGAATACGAAATGTTGAAGGAAGTGAAGTAATTGTGACTAATACGAATACGATGATACGATGATATGTTAATACCTAGGCCAAGGCTCAGTTGACGGGTGAGAGTGTTGCAGATGTCCTTGCCGTCCAGTACTGTGGTTACATGTAGATAGATTCATCGCCCCAATACAAATACGAATATGAAAGTCACAATTAGTGATCTAAATTCAACGAAAGAAAAATGAAATACGTATATGAATATGAATATGATGAATATGAATATGTTTATGATGATATGAAAATGTTTATGAAAATGTTTATGTTTAAATTTATGCATCATTATTAAAATATTATTTACGTGCAAGTATTTATGCATGTTTTTTGTATATGTATTACTTGTTATTAAGATTATGGTGTGTTGAGTCTTTAGACTCACTAGGTGTGATTGATGCAGGTGAGTTTGATAATAAAGATAATGGAGGTCTTGATGGTTGACTTTACTGGACTGAAAATGCACATGACTCGAGGACCAGCGCTTATCTTTCCGCACTTATGTTTATGTTTATGATTAAAGATATTTTATGACTTTGATTATGATTTTGAGTGGTTTTTGAGATGTTGTTAGTTTTAGTAATTTTGCTTAGTAGGATTTGAAAACGATTGACGATTTGATGGTTCAAACTATTTTCCTTTGATTTTCAAATATGGTTGAATGTTTTATTTTTAAAATAGTACAAAATATTTTATGTATTTCAATTCGGCCGAAACTTGGTGAGTGTTTTTTTTAAAAAAATTCTAGTACTTTTTTAGAAAACGAGTAGTGGACGTTTGATTTACCATGGATTCGATGTTGAGTCAATTATTTTTTGTTGTTCTGGTTCTGAACGAGCAGAGGTTTGGTATGGATTTACCCGGTTGAACAAAAGACAGAGGGTGTTAGAGATGTTTCCTGCGTAGATCATATGATGCTTAAATCAATATTAAGACAAAACTTGATTGTGCAATAAAAATATTGTCGAACGATAGTAATAAGTGACTGCATACCATAAAAATAATTGGTATTTATAGAGTAGAGATAAACTAGATAACTCGCACGAAAAGAACTCTAACAAGACAAAATCTTTGAAATACGAGATTTGTGATAAGATATATACTGATCTGATCTGATCTAATCTGATCTGATATTTGATATGTTATAAGTTTTGACTGTATCCTGATATCTTTTGGATTCTATCCTTATCATAAAAGATGAATCCGTGTGTTTTATATTTATGAGACTTTATCTATACATACTGTAATATTCGAGTACCCTCGACTTGGTTGACCATGATATAAGCTCGGCTATCTGGTCCTTCACTTCTTACAATACTTTTCTCGAGTTGATACCTTTATAAATGGGCTTAGGTTTCACTATTTCTGGTCGGACTCGGATCTAATCATTTATTTGGGGTATCATAGTAGTATAGTTCTTGTACGAACCTCTCCCACAAAATGCAATCATTAACAAAATAAAAAAAATACAGATCTTCTTGTTGTCAATTTTTTGACCTTAAACGTTTATTTAGAATATGACCTTAAACATTATTGATTTTAAGTTCTGATTTAGTTCGTAAACCTGTTATTCCTGAATATCGATTCTTGTTCTGAAAGTAAGAGTTTCTGTATATTATTTGTATTACTGTTTATGTTAAAAATGGTTTTGAAAACTGAGAGTTATTCCCGCCCCCGTTTATTGAGTGGCAACCATATCACTCACCCACCAAACCCATCTCAAATAAGAACAAAGAAGAAGCATTAGAAGAAGAAGAGTAGATTCAGTTCTGGAGTTGGTGAAGAAGACTGTTGTTCTCAGTTCTAATTTACGTTTGTTTTTCCGCTGCATCTGTTAAGACATTGTTATGTATGTTTTTTTACATTTTCGTTGTAAAAACATTAGTTATTTGAGCTTGTATCAGACAATGGAATATTCCGTATTATGAATAAAAAGACTGATTTCTGAATTTTGTACTTTTGAGCATCTCTTTTCAAGATTCATAACCGTTGTCTCACCAAGACTCTTTAATTTTCATTAAATAAAATTATCATGTTATTATTATATCATGTATTTATCAAGTTTTAATAATGTATGATATATTAATATTATATATACACATATTTTATATCTCCATATAAATTTTATATATAAACATTAATATATCTACACATGTACATTTAATACGTGCATAGACATATTAATTACGATACACTTTCTAATGAGTTTCATGATCTTGTTGCGAGCAAACCTCATGGATTTTATATTCAAGAACTTTATCTTTGGAGCTTGTATGAGTATAAATAAAACATAATGCCATAACTGAATAAAATCTTAAAATATTTTTAAAATAAAAATTGTTTTACATTAGAGTCAATAGAAGTCCAAATCACAAATTGACTTGATGGACACATGTTCTAACACATATATCACCGTCAAATCGTTGAATAAAAGTCACTGAATGGTCGTTCGAAGAAACAAATCAATATCCTACATTATATGTTTATATGATGGATTATTTATATGTTTATACTATCTATTACATATCTATATCTATATATAAAGAATGAGGGGCCAGAGATGTAGTGATGATTTTTTGAGTCATGGTGTAAATTTTAACAAAAAAAAAAAAAAAACTCCTTTCAAATTACAAAAATACTTCATTCAATAAAATAAATATCTTAAAAACATATTTTGATAAATTTGTATCTCGTCTATAATTACCTGATCTCAATAAAATATCACTCTTTATTTATCTATAATTTTTAATTTTTAAATAATTATATCACCCATAACATAAAAAAATCATCATAAAAGTAATTTTTAAATTTTTTAATTTCAATATAACCTATATATTTTTTACACATAAATTATTTGACACAATTTTTTTAACATGTATACACGCTCGCGTGCTAATGGGCGCTATCTATTATATCATAATAGATGAGCAACATAAAATAACTTGCATTTATTAAGTAAATATAAATATAAGTAAACATATCAGCTATCATTAAAAAAAATATATTATGAACTATCATAAAATTAAAAAATTAACACTGAAAAGAATGTTTTATTCCTAATTAATGTTGTCTTTTATATAATATAAAAAATAAGTGTTTTGTATTTCTAGACTTACTTGATCTAATCTAATCTTGGTATTTATCTTACATTATTTATTTTTGGTATTTATCCCTAAGATAAATTATCTTAGGTTTGAATAGAATTTTATTCATATTAAACTCTTGTTTACATGTTTGTAGTATTAGGTTTTATGAGAAGATAATTAGGTCAAGATATTATTGAAGTGTATATATATGAAATATTTAGAGAAGAGCTTAGAGAAGCTACTGGAGGTTTTCTGAGCACACACAAAGTTCAGAGTTGAAGATTTTCGTGCGAAGAATTTGTTTGATTGATTCACATATTTATCGTGTTGCTGATTGATGTTGATGACACTCAAGAACAACATTCTGTGAAGTTTTGGGTGAAGAGTAGTTTTGTTTGGTATAAGAAATACGCTTTGAATTGTTTTGTGTAAACAATTTACATATTTTTCTAGTAAATTTTTGCCCTGAGACATTGTACAAATATTCGTACTTGTGCATAATTTAATCTGTCTTTTTCTGTTATTAAAGTTTAATTGTGTTAAGTAATTAATTTCTGCCTCATGTTGTGTGCTGGTGTTGACAACATTCAAGCACAACACTAACTTCTAATACACACATCGTAATTTATTTCTTGTTCATTTATGATCAACAACATCTTTTCAAGTTGTATCAGAGCCAACTCTTGATATACTGAGTGATTGATTCTGGTTTACTATTGTTTTTACAGGAAATATAACAATAGCTCAATGGACGTTTTGGCTTCAAGTGCTGCCTTCAGACCACCAGTCTCGGATGGATCGAATTATGCATTTTGGAAGGTCAAGATGAGGATGTACATAAAAATCCATCGAGGAAAGAGCTTGGAAACGGGTTTTAGATTGTTGGTCACCATTTAGAATTGTTGATGCAGATGGTGACAGCTAAGTTAAACATGAGAGTGCATGATCGAATGATGAGGTTCAGACCTTAAACTTCAACTCAAAGGCATTCAATGTCATATTTACGTATGTTGATGCCAACATGTTCAGCCTTATCACCAATTGTGTATCTGCTAAAGAAACTTGGGACATTATCCAAAAGCACTGTGAAGGATCTAAAAGTGTTCGTAATCTAAACTGAGGATATTGATCTCCAAATTTGAGAGCCTCAGGATGGAAAAAATTGAGTCCATTGTTGAGTATGACCGGAGACTTCAAAACATAGCTAATGAAGCTTTTAGTCTCGGAGATCCTATGTCTAATGAGAGGGTTGTCAGTAAGGTATTGAGATCCCTTCCAGAATGGTTTAACATCAAGATTTGTGTCATTGATGAGTCAAAGGACACGTCTACATTGAATCTGGAAGAGTTGATAAGCTCCCCCAGGACATTTGAAATGAATTTAGACCTACAAAGAAGAGATAAAGGGAAGGTCATTGCATTGCAAGCTTCTGATGACTCCTTCAACAATAATTCAGGAAGAAAATGAATTTGATCTCTGTGAGGAGTCACTCTCCTTGATTACTAAGAAGTTTGGTGACTACTTGAAAAGGATGAGAGACAAGAAGAAAATTATGCAACCACCGAAACCTTCTTTTGGTCCTCTTGAGAAAAATAAACTGCATACACCTACCTGCTCAAGGGTATTTTAAACCAAGAAATGAAGTGATGGCTCGACCAGAAACTAAAATATTGGATTCCGTACTGATAGAGGTAATATTTACGTGTTTTAATGCATTGTGTGAGTCGTAGTTTTCATCGTTTTGGGTTGTATGGAGTCTGCATTCTGTATATTTTCTTCGTATTTTATTGCATTCGATCACCGCTTACTGAGTTGTATTAATGTGCAGAAAAACAACGAAAAATGGAGAAGAGTCGACCGGAGTTGAAGCTGGGAGCAGAACACCTCGCGCTAGGGCGGTGAAACTTGACCGCCCCAGTGCGAGCGCAGCAAAAGAAGAATCCAAGCAGAAGACCTCGTGCTAGGGCGGTAAAACTTGACCGCCCCAGCACGAGAGGCTGAAGGAACAAGGCAGAAGACCTCGCGCTAGGGTGGTGACACTTGATCGCCCCAGCGCGAGAGGCAGAGAAGTCCACCGAAATAACAAAAGACCGCGTGCTAGAGCGGTGAAACTTGACCGCCCCAGCGCGACTCAAATATGAAACTTTCCTATTTAGCTTTCATTCAACCTGGAAGGTGAGATGCTGCAACAAGTAACTATAGGAATGAAAATTTAGAGATTATTCAGAGCCAAGGAGTAGAGAAAAAGGGAGAAAAGCTTGGAGCAAAGTTTTGGAGTTGAAGATTATCGAGATTCCAAGCATCGTTCTTCGCGTTTTTTGTCAAATCTAGTATTTCTAATTTAGAATTTATTGTTTAAACATTATTTTGTTTATGTTTACTATGAATTCTAGTAGCTAAACTTTCATATTTTTCGGGATTAAGAGGATCCTACCCCGAACGTTGATTTAAATAATTTATGTTTCGACTATCGATTTATTCTTGAGTATGCTACGGATTTTCATTATGTTATTAAAGCGTAGCTAACTTTAATAATCATGTCATATCGTGAGTGAGTTCGAGAGAATAACTTGCGATAGGAACGAGTAGCATAGTCCGTGGATCTGCAATTTACATAGAAATATGAAGTTGGATACATTGTTGATAGTTATAGTCCTAAGGGTCAAAAACTAGGAGATTTCATAGATCGGCATGCGATTCACCATTGATAAATAATTAAAAAAATTTAATTACTTCACTGAGTAGAATTAGTTTGGCATAGCTCGAGAGGGCGTGTTCAATTGTGTAGGAGATCCTGTCAAAAGCATTAATCACTGTCGAGTGAATTAAGTAAATAACGAGGGTAGGTGAACCAAGATTCCCAACAAATACATTTCTCATTGAATTTTAATTAACCATTCTAGATTTATATCTCATCATTTAATTCTTGAAATTTATCATTGAGTTATTTTAGTTAATTATAATAGCAGAAAACAATCATTCAAATGTCTTTGCTAAAGAGTTGATAACTAGAAATAATAATTGCAAAATACAGTCTCTAGTGGAACGATACTTGTACTCTAGTACATTATATTATAACTTGACATCATGCACTTGCGATTATTTTGAGTTTAAATATTAAAACAATCATTCAAATGTCGTTGCTAAAGAGTTTTTCCCCGTTGTTGATCTTGATTTTTCTTGTAGTGTGATCATCTTTCTAAGCTTGAGCATGTTAGTAAAAATTGTGAAAACGATGAGATAGATGATTGGTTTCCGGATGAACAGCTGCTAGTGGTGAAAAATAGTCCATAGTTTGCAAACTTTGCGAATTTATTTGTTACAGGCTCACCCCCTCCCCCCCAAATTTAACATTTCACTAAAGAAAGAAATTCTTTTCGAACATGAAATATTATTTTTGGGAGGAACCTTTTTTGTTCAAAATATGAGCAGATGCCATGATACGGAGATGTGTGGCGGAGAAGAGATGGGATCGATTCTCAGTCATTGTCATGACCGCGAGGTAGGTGGTCATTTTGGAACCACACGAACGACATCCAAGGTACTCGAATGTGGCTTTTATTGGCCAACTCTATTTAAAGATGCTCGTTCTTATGTGCTTTCCTGTGATAAATGCAAGCGGACATGTAACATCTCTAACCGTCATGAAATGCCATTAAACAATACCATTGAGTGTAAGATTTTTGATGTGTAAGGAATAGACTTCATGGGACCGTTTCCCAGTTCGTTCATGAAAAAATATATTTTGGTTGCGGTTGACTATGTGTCTAAGTGGGTAGAGGCAGAAGCATATGCCACTAATGATGCTCAAGTGGTCCTGAAATTTTTAAAGAAAAATATTTTTAATAGATTTGGAACACCACGAGCAATCATTAGTGATGGTGGCATCTATTTTTGAAACAAACTATTTGAAAAACTTTTGAGCAAATTTGGTATCACACATAAGATCTCTACCCCCTATCATCCCAGACGAGTGGACAAGTGGAAGTGTCTAATCGAGAGATCAAGCGGATTTTGGAAAAAATGGTAGGTGTCAGCCGGAAAGACTGGTATGTAAGGTTAGATGATTCTCTTTGGGCATATATGACTGTTTTTAAAACACCTATAGGCACTACACCATATAGGTTAATGTTTGGTAAAGCATGTCATTTACCTGTAGAGTTAGAGCATCGGGCATATTGGGCAACAAAAGCACTGAACTTTAATTATACTGTGAGGCTCGTACCCATGTATCTAGCCGTGTCTAACCTTAATGATGCGCCCTTGAGATTGGACCAGAACTACACGCCCATATTTCTTGTTCCTATCTGAGGGAGGACAGAAAAATATGAAAAGTATGCCGCACATAAAAAAAAAAAGAAAAAAAAGAAAAATGGAGATGTAAGGTGTGGGGGAGCCATATAAAGGAATGAAATTTTATTCCTAGGTTAAAAGAATGGAGATGTATGGAGTTGAAGGAAATCAGACGCAAAGTCTGAATGTGCACAAATATTACACCACTACACCTCCCTCATGACCCGTTCCAGCCTAGTCGAGATACCCCTACCTTGAACTGATTTTTGCATACCGAATCCTAACTATCTGTACTACGAATCGGTAACTAGTGAAGAGAGATGTGAGAAAGGGATAGTTCCACTATTGTGTTGATTGAAGTCTCTAACGGCTTTGAAGATTTTACTATGGAAATGCATGATTCTTGAGCCAACATTGCACACCATGAAAGATTATAGTGTAGAAACTTCGTAGTGAAATTCGGAACTAGTGTCCGGTGTTAGTGGATAAAAGATGTGTTGATATACACTGAGGCAAACAAGAACCATGAATGCACCGACATGCCACTTCTTGATTTGTGTGTCCTGAAACCTATTTTGCTCGAGGGCGAGCAAAAGGTTAGTATGGGGGGGGGTTGATAGAGGTAATATTTACGTGTTTTAACACATTGTGTGAGTCGTAGTTTTCATTGTTTTGGGTTGTATGGAGTCTGCATTATGTATATTTTCATCCTATTTTATTGCATTCGATCACCGCTTACTGAGTTGTATTAATGTGTAGAAAAACAACAAAAAATGGAGAGGAGTAAACAGGAGTTGAAGCTAGGAGCAGAACACCTCGAGCTCGGCCGTGAAACTTGACCGCCCAGCGCGAGAGCAGCAAAAGAAGGTGCCGAGCAGAAGACCTCGCGCTAGGGCTGTAAAACTTGACCGCCCCAGCACGAGAGGCTGAAGGAACAAGGCAGAAGACCTCACGCTAGGGTGGTGATACTTGACCGCCCAGCGCGAGAGGCATAGAACTCCACCGAAATAACAGAAGATCACGCGCTAGGGCGGGGAAACTTGACCGCCCCAGCGCGACTCAAATAGGAAACTTTCCTATTTAGCTTTCATTCAACCTGGAAGGTGAGAGGCTGCAACAAGTAACCCTAGGAACGAAATTTCAGAGATTATTCAGAGCCAAGGAGTAGAGAAAAAGGTAGAAAAGCTTGGAGTAGAAGATTATCGAGATTCCAAGCATCGTTATTCGCGTTTTTCGTCAAATCTTCTAATTTAGAATTTATTATTTAAACATTCTTTTGTTTATTTTTACTATGAATTCTAGTAGCCAAACTTTCATATTTTTTGGGATTAAGAGGATCCTACCCCGAACGTTGATTTAAATAATTTATGATTCGACTATCGATTTATTCTTGAGTATGCTACGGATTTTCGTTACGTTATTAAAGCGTAGCTAACTTTAATAATCATCTCATATCGTGAGTAAGTTCGAGAGAAGAACTTGCGATAGGAACGAGTAGCATAGTCCATGAATATGCAATTTACATAAAAATATGAAGTTGGATACATATTGATAGTTATAGTCCTAAGGGTCGAAAACTAGAGGATTTTATAGATCGACATGCGATACACCTTTGATAAATAATTAAAGAAATTTAATTACTTCACTGAGTAGAATAAGTTTTGCATAGCTCGAGAGGGCATGTTCAATTGTGTAAGAAATCCTGTCAAAAGCGTTAATCACTGTCGAGTGAATTAAGTAAATAACGAGGGTAGGTGAACCAAGATTCCCAACAAATACATTTCTCATTGAATTTTAATTAACCATTCTAGATTTATATCTCATCATTTAATTCTTGAAATTCATCGTTGAGTTATTTTAGTTAATTATAATAGCAGAAAACAATCATTCAAATGTCTTAGCTAAAGAGTTGATAACTTGAAATAATAATTGCAAAATACAGTATCTAGTGGAACAATACACGTACCCTAGTACATTATATTATAACTTGACATCGTGCACTTGCGATTATTTTGAGCTTCAATATTATTAATTTTGACCAAGAGTTTTACAGTGCAAGTTTTGCTTGACCACGTACAGTGTAAAGAGTGTTCTGGATATGAGTATTATGCAAATGAGTGTGCCAATCGACTTCACAAAAATAAAATTATGGCAGTTTTCTTGAGTGATGAAGATTCTGATGAAGAACTTGAATCCAGTAAAGGAATAATTTTCAGCTTTCTGTCTGTCATTTTGAAGAATACAAGCCAACTGCAAGTCAATCCACTTGGTGTTGCCACACCGGGTCGCAACACCACCTCAAAGTCACTATGCCTAAATGCAAAATCTCTTGGGAACTCAGGCATTGAAGAGATCCAGGAATATGACCAAGAAGAGCTTACTGTAGAGACTATCCAGATAATGTATGAAGAATTGTATGATGATTGGCTCAAAAGAAATGAGACAAATTTGATACTTTCAAAACAAAATACTGAATTAAAAAGTATTTTGTCTCGACTTGAAGTCTTATTGAGCATAAAGGAACTCGAACATTGCAAAGTCAAGGATGATCTTGAAAAGGCCTAAAAAAACTCTTGCAAAATTCAACTCAAGTTGATCAAAGCTTAAATCAATGCTAAAATTAGGAAATGATAGCAGAGATGGACTTGGATATGTTGAAAGTGAAACGTCTCCTTATTCGTTTTCTTAAAAAATACTAAAAAAAAATTTTTTCCTCATAAGTTCGGTCATATACATATACATATACATAAAATATTTTGTACCATTTTAAAATAAAACATCCAACTAGTATTTGAAAATCTAAGAGAAATAGTCAAAACATGAATTCGTTAATCGTTTTACCAAACCTAAAAAACAATAAATTTGAAAAGTGTAGCTCATACTAAACCTCTCAAAAATCTCTCAAAAACATAAATAAATAGTTGTAAAATCTTTAACGTAAATCATAAACTTTAAATGCGGAAAGTAAAAGCGTTGGTAATTGGGTTATGTGCACCGATGGTCCAGCAAAGTCACCCATCAAGATCATCAACATCATAATTATCAATATTACCTGCATCAATCACTCCTAGTGAGTCTAAAGACTCAACACATCATATCCTTGATAACAAATAATACATATACACATCACATACAACAGTGAAAAATACTTGTACTTAAATAACATTTTCATAATAATGCATAACTTTAAACATAAATATTTTTGTAAACATTTACATATCAACATATTCATATTAACATATTTATATTCATATTATTGTTTATTGAATTCAGATCGTGATTGTGACTCGTATTCTTAATCGTATTGGGCGATGGATCCATCTAGAGAAAACCACAGTACTAGGATGCGGGGACACCAACGACACTCTCACCGGTCAACTGGGCCTTGTCCAACGTATTAACATATTCGTATTCATATCCGTATCCAAGGAAACACGATCGTCGGGCTCTCACTGAGACCATAACACTCACGACATTTCCAACACATCAACGTATTTAGTCACAATCCCTTCACGTCCTTCAACATGTCGTATTTCCCTCACTTAATCAAAACATGCATATAATATCGTTTTTGTTTTAAACCAAGCATGCAACATATCTTTTAAGATGTCCACTTTAAACCTTAAAAATTCATGAACATTTAAAAATCATAATTTGGCATATAAAAATTCATAAACATTTGAAATAAAAATATTAGCATATAAAACAACAATTAGAGCACTGTCATGGCGTTTTCTAATTTTTGGGTGTAAAATGATCGTTTTACCCCTAGACGTAAAATTTCACGTTTTTGACTTTTTCTTAATTTTATTGACTCTAACATGTCCCAAATAATTATTTAAGCCTAAATTAAATTTCCCAAAATTTTATTTAACTTAAATACTAGACTTTTTATTTAATTCGTAATTAGTCGTTTTGAAGGTGTTTTAATCCTGAAAAATCCCAAACTTTAATATAAAATTCCTAAATTCAAAACTTAGTCTTTTTATATTATTTTAGCCCTTGTGAACCATGACTCGACCCCCGTGAGCCGTGTTTCGAATTATTTTACCAAAAAGAAAACCCTAAGCCACACCCTAAACCACCCATGAGCCAACTCTCGATTTTGTCGAGCCACGCTCAAGCCACCTTGAGCCAACCCCTTCCCAGCCCCCTTAGGAACCTCTTGGACTCATGCTAACCCATAGGACCTAACCCTAGGTTGAAAATCGAATCACCCCAACCTGCACACAAGCTGGCCGAGACTCCATGTTGGCCAAGACTCTTATTTGTGCGCCTAGGACTTAACCCACCGAGCCAGCCCTTGAACTAGCCCTACAAGCACCCTCCTAGGACCCTAACCTCTTGACCTAACCCAGCCAAAGCCTCCTGGCCAAGCCCTTGAACCTCCTGCACGCGTCTGCTCAAACGCACAGCACATGCAGCGCTTGGGTGGGGTAGGACTCCTCCCAGCCCTCTTGACACGAGCCCTAGCATGTCTAAGACCCCTTCTCTGACCCCTCACATGCCTACAGCCCAGTCCTGGTCCAACCGAACCAAGCCAAGCCTCAAAGCTCAAGAAACCCGATCACCTATGATGCAAGTGTTCGAACAAGGTTCCAGCATGATCAGTTGATTTTTCAGCGTGTGTGTGTGATCTTTGGACCTTTAAAATCGTGTAAATACAATCCTTGATCCTCTCCTAATCATGGCAGCCCCTTTTTGCAAGAAAACAACATCTTTTGGATCACAAATCATGCCTTAAAAATTCATCTTTATGCAAAAACGAAATTAAATAAAAACGTCACTTGTTTTTTTCAAACAAAACATGTTAAAATTCATATTATGGTGTGATAGATGGTTGAAGGAAAGAAATATGCGTGCCTTTACGTATTTAACGCACGAATTCTCGTTGACGATTGCGAAGAACGACGACAAGACCCTAGGCTTGATTTTTCCTTTGAATTACTCGACTCTTTTCTTGAATATTGATGTGTGTGTGCCGTGGGTATTGAAAAGAGTTTTGAATTTGATTGTGTGAGTGGCCGATGGGTATCGAGGGTTTGGGGCGGTGTTTAACATATTTTATACTAATTAATTCACTAATCAAAGCTTAGGCCTATTAAGCCTAAATTTAGGTTCATTAGTGCTTAATTAGAATTTAATTAAAATATTAAAATAGTTTTGTTTAAATAAGTTTTTGAATTTAATAGCCGAGTTGCCAAAAAGTTCGTATTTTTGTTGAAAAACCAACACCGATAAAATTTACGTCTCGACGTATAAAATCATCTCAAAACTCTTTATTTTCAAAAATATGAAAAACCATCAACCATATTTTAAACAATTAAAAATAAATATTAAATAAAAATATTTTACGTTTTTCAGCCCTCAGTCTCCGTTCCTCGATCGTAACTTGAATATCCCTTAAAAATACAATTCTAATGCATGTAAGTAGAAAACTACTAAAATATCACATAAACATGTCACATAATCAATTAATTACTCATTTTTCATATTCCATAGATTTGCATGCAGTTGAATTACGTCGTCTTAATTTTGGATCTTACAGAAAGCATATATAAACATGATGAATCTTCTAATTCCGAATCAAAATCAACTGTGTTTGTAAAGAGAAGTTAAGCCATTTCGATCCCTTTAAAGGTTGACCCTCCTATGAATACTCTATCAAACCCAAAGCTAGTCTCGGAATAATGGTCGAAACAAATCAGAGTTTCTTTGACTCGTTTGAAAGTTGATCCTCCAGTGAAAATATCACAAATCAAGAAGTCAATGTCAACTTCTAAACCAAATCAAAGACAGTGACAGTTTATCTGCCACTACTACCATAAGCTTTGGCATATCAAACTCTTCTGCTACAAACTAAGAGATGACTACCTGAATTGACAATCAAATCGGGTGTTGCACAAGGTGTTCCACAACACCAAGCACAACACAGTAGTCAAGAAATCTTCCACAAAGAAAATATGGGTACCTAAAGCTGTTATTCGATGCAATGTCATTTATACTTATTTAAAAACTGACATTACAGCTTCATGGTACTTTGAAAGTGGGTGCTCAAGCCACATGACCGGATCTAAAGAACACCTCACGTATTATGTTGAAGTAAGAAATGGACGTGTAACCTATGGTGGTGGTACTAAAAGAAGAATTGTAGGCATAAGAACCTTGAATGTTGATGGGCTTCCTGAATTTCACAATGTTCTACACGTTGAAGGACTTAATTCGAACTTAATAAGCATAAGTCAACTCTATGATGATGATTTGCATGTTAGGTTTAATAAAAATAATTGTGAAATTTTTAATGATGTCAATGTTTGTATAATGTCAGGTGCTCGGTCTGCTGATATTTGCTATCAATTGGGAGAAGGTGATGATTGTCGAAGTGCCAAGGTAAGTGATTTGGACACGTGACATCAAAAACTAGGACACCTGAGATTCAAGTCCCTGAAGAATCTGTGTAAGTTTGATGTTGTGAGAGGTATGCCCAATTTAAGTTCAGGTAATGCATATGTCTGTGGATCGTGTCAGAAAGGTAAGCAAAATCATGTTGTGCACCGGTGCTGCAACACTTTGGGACAACATGGTGCCTTGAACTCTTGCACAAGGATATGATGGGTCCAATGGATGTTGAGAGCTTGGGTGGTAAGAGATATTCGTTTGTTTGTGTTGATAATTTTTCTCGTTTTACTTGGTTAAGATTCCTCAGAGAAACATCTGATACTTTTGATGCTTTTAAGAAATTGCATGCTAGAATAACCAATTTGCATGAAGTGAGGGTGGTTAAAATAAGAACTGGTCATGGTAAGGAGTTCAAAAATTCTCATTTTACTTCTTTGTAAAATAAGAAAGATATCACTCGTAAATTTTCAGCTTCCAAAAACCCCCCAACAAAACGGTATAGTTGAAAGAAAAAATCGAAATCTTCAAGAAATGGCTCGGGTTATACTAAGTTCCAAGAATGTGTCAAAACGCTTTAGGGCTGAACCTTTAAACACTGCATATCACATTTCCAATCGCGTATTTTTAAGGAATTGATCTACCATGACATCATATGAAATCATCATGGGAAAGAAACCAAACCTTAAATATTTTCATATCTTTGGTTGTGTTTGCTACATTTTAAATGATCGAGATCATCTCGCAAAATTCGATTCCAAAAATGATAAATGCCTATTTCTTGGATAGTCAATGAATAGTCGGGCTTATCATGTGTTTAATTTGAGAACTAGGACAACTATTGAGTCAATTAATGTTGTGTTTGATGATTTTGCAAACCTAAAAGGAAAAACCAAGGAGTATGATACTGAAAGACTGCTAGATGTAAGTGAGTCACTGACCAGAAATAGTGTTGAGTCTGGTGTTGAGACCAGTAAGGCAACACTCAGCACAACACCAACACTGAGCCAAACAGATACACTAGAGAATGAAGGCAATGATGATGTGGTTAATAATGAAGGAAATGATATTTCAAACAAGATTCAGAAGAACCACCTATCATCGCAGATCATTGATGAGGTGCATGATAATGTGCAAACAAGAAAGAAGGAAAAAGTGGACTATCGCAAAATGATTGGACTAGTCTGTATGAGCTCTAAATTTTCCCAGATAATTCGTTCTTGTTTCATGACTCACATTGAACCTAAGAACATTAACGATACACTAAAATACGAATTCTTGGTCAATGAAATGTATGAAAAACTTGAACAATTTGTGCGCAATGATGTATGGGATTTAGTTCTTAGACCATTGAATGCCAATGTTATTAGAACAAAATGAATTTTCAAAAATAAAACAGATGAATCCAGTAACATAATTAGAAACAAGGCTCGACTGGTAGCTCAAGGCTATACTCAGGTAGAGGGGGTGGATTTTGATGAAAGCTTCGTCCCTGTAGCTAGAATTGAGTCAGTCTGACTGCTCCTTGCTATATCATGCCACATGCGCATCAAACTATATCAAATGGACTTTAAAGTGCTTTTCTGAATGGGATCTGGAATGAAGAAGCCTATGTTTGCCAAAAAAAAAAAAGATTTAAAGATCCACAACACATGGACCATGTCTATAAGCTAAACAAAGCACTTTATGGATTGGAACAGGCTCCTCGGCATGGCGTACGATAGGCTGACTGAATATTTACTTGACTTGGGATTTAATCGAGGTGAAGTTGACAAAACTCTTCTGAAGGATCGGTTTTGACACCCTTGAAGGTGCTTCAAACATAATATTCTTCATAAGCTGTAGTAGCTTGTGTTCTAAGAATTAATACACCGATGAATTAAATCGAGTTTGGTCTTCACACCAAGAGAAAAATACTTGAAATAATTTTTCGTTGAAAAAACTGAACAGTTTAAAGATTTTAAATTGTGTTTAAACTGAATAACTGAAATAAGGGGGATTATTTCGGGCTTGTACCAATTCAGTTATGGGAAGAACTGAATTGATATCAGCTGAACTGATCAAATCAGTTTTAAAACAATAGTTAACCAGTTAAAGACACAAGATATGTTTATGGATGTTCGGAAGCTTCAACTTCTCCTACGTAACCTCTTCTACCACCTCGGGTAGGATCCACTAGAAGACTTTGATTTATACAACATCTTGTATAACCCACTCTAGAAGGAAAACACCAAACTAGAACTCCTAGCACTCAAAATTGCATGCAGTACCTTATAATATGCATAATGTTTAACGTCTTTATTCCAAGACTACAACACAATCTTTAATGTCTTTGTGTGAAGACTCACTCAGCTAAACATTGAGCTCAACTCTCTGTATATATGAGTGATTGTGTGTGTATGTGTGAGAGAACTGATCTAATCGATACAACACGAAGGTGTTCTCACACACAACAGGGCCAACTGCTTCTAGTAAGCTGATATGAAATTAATGTGCCCTCAGTTTTCTTCTCACACAGTTATTTTGTTGTAGTTCCCCTCTATGTTGTTATTGTCACTATTATTGTGTTAATGTCTTCAATGGTCTTTGATCTGATATTTATAGGCGCTCAGCTGACCGTACGTGAAGACTCAATAATAGTGTCTGTTGCATTTGCATGTGCTTCCTTAAGACATTTGTTGTAGTTCCCCTCTATGTTGTTATTGTCACTATTATTGTGTTAATGTCTTCAATGGTCTTTGATCTGATATTTATAGGCGCTCAGCTGACCGTACGTGAAGACTCAATAATAGTGTCTGTTGCATTTGCATGCGCTTCCTTAAGACATGTCTTGCCATTCTGACAACTTTTCTAGAAGCTTTTCTCTTTTAGCTTTGCTACAACGTCCATTATTGTACCTTCGTCTATGAAGTAGCTCGTAGCTTGTATATTTGCACTTAGCTGGATTTCATTAAATAGTCTTATCGTGACATGCGAACAGATCAGTTACAACTGATGCTCTGAACTGGTATGGTGAAATCAGTTTGGACTGATTTCAATATATCAGTTCTTTTGTTCATCTAGGTTCTTCATCAGATCGCCTAGCTTCTAAAGGTCTACTGTTAAACCACATATCAGTTGGACGATCAGTTAAACTATTGTTAGATATATCAGTTGGACTGGTTCAGTTCTGGCAATCACTTGGTGCTTTCAGTTTGCGTCTTGACAGCTTCAGTTAAGGCTTCGAAAACTCATCAGTTTGGGTCCTGATCAGTTTCAGCTTTCTGCGCACTAGATACATTTGTTAGAAACAAAATAGCAAGTTTTTTTTACATCAAAATCAAGATTGTGAACAAGAAATGTTCCAAAAATCTCTTTTTTATGATAACAAAACTTTAAGAGTTAAAGTATTTAGTAAGTAAAAAAATTTAAAAAAAAATTAGCAACTCGGTTTGTGAAATAAGGAAAAAGCTCTCCCTCAAAAACTGAATTATGAAAGATTTTAGACAAAACATTTTAAAAAATAATTTCAAGAATGTTTTCAATTCGAGGGATAAATTATTGAAACGATTTTAAAGCTTCCCCTTAAAAACTGAATTGAAAAACTCCCTTTTAAGATGAATTTTATCAGCCTTGAACATTCAAGCAGTTTAGGCAACGAAGTTGAAATAGCAGTTCAATTACATACAAACTAGATGAACATGATGTTTATTTAAACAAATAAGCGTCTTTTGTATCATTCATTTTTAAGTACATCACCATTTGTAAGGAAAATTGCTACTACAATAGCACATTTTAAATAACATTAAGTACCAGTCAGTTTTAAACATAATATAACTGGATATACCAACAAATGGTTTCCTTGACCACTTGATTTGTTGCAACAATTCTTAATTTCTATGCTAGAAGAACAACTCCATGGACTTGATCTCTGTGCTGGAAAAATGGTCTAAATGATGCAAACTGGACTCAACTGATGCTTAACCGCATTTATCATTTTGGTCTTATCTGATATGGAAATAAAGCGGCGGCATACTGCTGATGATTAAGCTTCATCCAACAGTTTCAGCTAGAAGTTGGGTTTCGTCTGTTTATTAGTTGAACTGATCGTCTTGCAACTGAAATCTAGTCCACTGATCAGTTTTGATAAACTTCTGACAGGTAGGTCTCAAAACCATGCGGGCTGATTAAACCACCAAGCTTGGAGTCAAGAGAAGTGGCCACGATGTTAGTTGCATAATCAATCCTCTTTACTCTTTACAATGTGCGTTAGATAAGCATTTTAAAATGATTTTGAAAATAATATAAAGTAATTTTAAATATCGTATAAAAATATTTTTAGAGAAAATAATTTTAATCAGTTTTCAAATGTCCTTCTTAGAACAGCTAGCTCTGATACCAATTGAAGGATCGGTTTTGACATCCTTGAAGGTGCTTCAAACACAATATTCTTCATAAGCTGCAATAGCGTGTGTTCTAAGAATGAATACACCGATGAATTAAATCGAGTTTGGTTTTTACAACAAACGGAAGATACTCGAAATAATCATTCTTTAAGAAAAATGAACAGTTTAAAGCTTTTAGCCTGTGTTTAAACTGAGTCTGAAATAAAAGGGATCATTTCGGGCTTGTATCGGTTCAGTTATGGGAAGAACTAAACTGATATCAGCTGGACTGCTCAAATCAGTTTTAAAACAATAGTTAAACAGTTAAAGAAAAGATATGTTTATGGATGTTCAGAGACTTCAACTGCTCCTACGTCACCCTTTCTACCACTTCGGGTAAGATCCACTAGAAGACTTTGATTTATAAAACATTTTGTACAAACCCACTCCAGAAGGACAACACCGAACTAGAACTCCTGGCACATAAGATTGCAGACAATACCTTACAATATGCATAATGTTTAACTTGTTTATGCCAAGACTACAAACACAATCTTTAATGTATTTGTGTGAAGACTCACTCAACTAAACAATAAGCTCAACTCTCTGTATATGTGAGTGATTGTGTGTGTGTGTGAGAAAGAACTGATCTAATCAATACAACAAAAAGGTGTTATCACACATAACTGGGCTAACTTCTTCTAGTAAGCTGATATGAAATAAACGAGCCCTTAGTTTTCTTCTCACACGATAATTTAGTTGTAGTTCCCCTCTATGTTGTTATTGTCACTATTATTGTGTTAATGTCTTCAATGGTCTTTGATCTGGTATTTATAGGCGCTCAACTGACCGTACGTGAAGACTCAATAATAGTGTCTATTGCATTTGCATGTGCTTCCTTAAGACATGTCTTGTCATTCTGGCAAGTGTTCTGGAAACTTTTCTCTTTTAGCTTTGCTGCAACGTCCATTATTGTACCTTCATTTGTGAAGTAGCTTGTAGCTAGTATATTTGCACTTATCTTGATTCCATTAAATATTCTTGTCGTGAGAAGCGAACAGATTAGTTATAACTGATGCTTTGAATTGGTCTGGTGAACTGGTTTGGTGAAATCAGTTTGGACTGATTTCATTGTATCGGTTCTTTTGTTCAGCTATCAGTTGAGCTCTTTATCAGCTGACCGGGCTTCTGAAGGTCTATTTGTTGAACCACCTATCAGCTGGACAATCAATTGAACTGTTTTTAGATATATCAGTTGGACTGGTTCAGTTCTGGCAATCATTTGGTGCTTTAAGTTTGTGTCTTGACAGCTTCAATTAAGGCTTCGTGAACTGATCAGTCCTGAAAATTTTCAGCTTTCTGTGCACTAGATACATTTGTTAAAAACAAAATAGCAAGTTTTGTTAACATCTAAATCAAGATTGCGAACATGAAATATTTCAATATCTTTTCATTCAAAAATCATCTCATGATATTCTTATTTGTCAAGTATACGTTGATGAAATTATATTTGGTGGTTCTTTTCAAGAACTTGTTGATAAATTTGTTACTAACATGTCATCCCAATTCGAAATGAGCATGGTAAGGGAGTTATCTTTTTTCCTTGGATTGCAGATTAAACAATTGCATGATGGTATATTCATGTGTCAATCCAAGTATGTAAATAACTTGATCAAAAAAATTTCAAATGACAATGCCAAACACATGAGAACTCTCATGGATTCAAGTGAAAACTGTCTAAATATGATGTTGTTGGCGGTTTTGACAACACCATGTACCGCAGCATCGTCGGTAGTCTTTTGTACTTAACTGCTACACGCCTCGATATTTTGTTTAGTGTCTGTTTGTGTGCTAGATACCAAGAAAATCCAAAAATATCACACTTAAAAGCTGTGAAATGCATTCTTAGATACATTGCAGGTACACTTGAATTAGGTTGTGGTACACACAAGAGACAAACACAAATTTTGTAGGTTTTCTGATGCTAACTAGGCCGAATACCTGGATGATAGGAAGATCACATTGGGTGGATGTTTCTACCTAGGGAATAATATTGTGTCTTGATATAGTAAGAAGCAAAATTGTGTGTCCCTATCCATAGCTGAGTCTGAGTATGTAGCAGCTGCTAGTTGCTGCTCACAACTTGTGTGGATGAATCAGATGATTGAGGATTATGGTTTTTACAGTGACATTATGATTGTATATTGTGACAACTCGAGTGCTATAGACATTTATAGGAATCATGTTCAACATTCTCGAACAAAACACATAGACATAAGACATCACTTTATTCGAGATTTCTTTGAAAAAGCATAATTCGACTGGAATTTGATATGACTGAAAACCAGCTGGCTAATATATTCACGAAACCTTTGGACTTTGAGAGATTTTCCAATATTTGGAAGTCTCTCAGCATATACGTACAATAATCTCACACACATGTTGTCATTGGTGTTGCCAACACCGGTGACAACACCATTCATCCATGTCTATTTTTAGGATGTTAAGCATATGGCATAATCATAATCATCATATTTAAATGTGTAATATGTACAATGATGGCAATTTCCTAGTGTGCATCCTGACAGAGATCAATCTTCCAATCAAGTTTTGTAGGTGTTCTATACCCAATCTCAATCATCAAATAATTGAGGAATCTCTTCTTGATCATGTCCAATATGAAAATGGTGACTTGAAAACTTGAGAAATTTTTGAAAAACAGAAAAGATTAAGAAAATAAAAATAATCAGATTAGAATATTTAAAAAAAACTACCTAGAGGAGTCCATTGAAGACAGTTCTTCTAGTGTGAGAGCTACCACTTTTAATTCAAATTAGAGATTGACAAAGCTACCTAGACGAGTCTTTTGAAGAACGTTTCTTCTATTGTGGGAGCTACCATGTCTAAATCAAAATATTTTTGTGGAAGTATTGACTCATAACCAATGGTGTTGCACGGTGGTGTTGCCAACAACAAAATTTATACACTGCCTAACATTTCGATATTCATCATATTAGAGGAATATTTAGGATATGCATATTATTTTTGTTTAGTGAATTCATCATCTGCAGTGACATATCAGTATTTGGCCTATGACGGTTGATGAAAACCTTGATTACCCGTATTTTGAATTCATGTGACTACATGTGTCAGTGGGTTAGAATCGACGTGGGTTTTCACTGGATAATCGTCTGGAATCGTCGTAACACGAGTTTGATCAATTTTACCGTTTCATTTAGGGATAAAACCGTAATTAGTGGCTTGGGTGAATTTCGCAAATATTACCGTTGGGGTTTGGATCATTTGTTACGTAAGTGAGATAATTGCAATTCGTTACCATTTTACTACTGGATTATTTATGCTGGAGGTGCTTACATTGAAATTATTTTACCGATTCAGATTTTGCTCCTATCTCTTTCGCATAATTGCACTCTCCTTGCATTTTGTCGTGTTAAATTCTCTTTGAACCTATCTTGAATTCCACATATTTTTGGATCAAGCTATGATACGTTGGATATTCGAAGTGAGATGGAAGGAAGGAGTGGTGTTTCGCCACTAGTGGCAAGACCACCCACAACACCACCACCAAAACCATCTGCAGAAAATCAATTTCAATTGATCGTCATGCACGAGAACATCCCACTGGAAACCATCGCTCCAGGTGAACTAGGTAATGAAATTGATGTCGATAATCCACCGGATTACGAGGCTGTGAGGAGGGCATTTCCGCCTCACCTTCTACCAAGGCGCTCCAAACGGCAGGAATGGTATGCCCTGAGTTTGCACCGGCGAAGAAGTCTTGTTCCTCCTCTTTTATTACAAATTTTTTGGACCTCGATTTTTCTTCAGGAGATGATTCAAGGGATGAGGACTTTGAATTGGTCGCACGACCGCAACCAGTTGCTTACCCAAAGCCTTCTGCTTCAACCTCTGTAGCACAGCCAATCAAAACCCCAGCAGAACCAAGAGAGTTTGCATAGTCCTCAGGTGATGAACAATCCCTGATTGACTTTCTCAATAGCTTGAAGGAAGACAAAATCAGAAAGCAAGTTGAGGAGCTGTCCACTGAACCCGATGAGGAAATGCTCCAAGAGTTTGCGGATAATCGACTTGTCTCTTCCTCAAGTTCTTCTTCTACCTCAGAATCAGAGACATAATATTTTACTGAAATGGAATCTCCCGATGACGCCTCTGAACCAGAAGCTGAAGCCACTGAAGCTGGTGATGATGTTGAGTCGGTGTTGGCAACACCATTGACAATTCTATCGTTGTAGATTATGATCTATCTACCTCTTTCTCCACCACCTTTTATACTGAGGATGCAGTTGCTAGATGGTATCTCTATGCACATAGAGAGTTTATCGAAGAGATAAGTTTCAATACCGAAAAGGTATAATCTGGTCTCGTTCCTCAGAACTCAAGGTTTACTCGCAACGATGACTTGTGTGTTGCCCTACCCAAAAAGGCTCGTGCGAGAGTTTTATTGCAAACTCATTGCTGATGTTGGAGATGTCAACTCTGTCCGGTTCAGACGCGTGTTTGTTCGGAATGCTATTTATCAGTTCTCCCTGACACTATCAATTCATACTATAGAACTCCTTCGGATGCTGAGGACATTACTCATGCTAATATTGATGCCATCACGACCGTGCTAACTGGTGGTATCATCACCAAATTTCCAGTTCGACCCCATCGATTGGCTGCTGCTAATATGACGTCCTTCTACTCTTTGCTGCACAAAAAAACCATTCGAAATTGGACTCTCTCTTCAAACACCACAGTGGTAACTAGGCCGCAGGCCTTTATTCTCTTTGATATTGATACAGGTCGCTCCTTCGACTTTGGACAGTTGGTGTTTAGAACTGTCCCTCAATTTGCTGAAGGTGGATTGAAGTACACACGACTACATTACCATCCCCGATCTATAGAATTTTAGAGTCTCATGGATTTGCCAGAGAAGATGAAGACCTTCTGACAAATGTGGGTGAGTCTCTGAAAATTTCCCCAGCCTATTTCAAGGGAAATCGCAAATTGGATCTCTCTTGGTCTGTAGCTGGTGTTGCCGCTGATGCTTGCTACACGCTTCCTCCTCCACCACACCACCACATGATTATCTTCTGGTGTCTATTTCTGTTTTGCAGGCTCAAACAGATTTTGGATTGAAGAAGATTCAGAATGCTAAGGACTTGATTGCATACTATGAAGATCAAATTGCTGAGTACCTGTTGCTACTGGAGGTCGCAGTACATTTTGGACACAAAGGAGCAGTAACAAATACAACTGAATCTGATTAAGATGAAACTAATGATGCAGAAGCTGCAGCAGAGGATACCAATGAGATTCCGGAAAGAGAAGAAGACTGATTGGATTTTTTTTTCGATTTGTCATTGGTTGGTTAACCCTGTTGATTTTGGGTTGTCATTTTTGTTTCTCTGGTTGTTTAGAGCGTAAGTGTGTTAATGTACAGGTTGTGTTCCAGGTGATATAAAACTCTTTTCATATTCTGTGTTTTGCACTCGTGTTGACAACAATGCGTAAAGTGTTTGGTGAAGAGTGGTTTCGTTTGGTTTAGGCAATACGCCTTTTGTTTTATGCATCTAGTATTTGGTTTGAGTTTTGTTAATCTCACTAGTATTGTTTGTGTAAACGATTTACATTTTTTCTGGGGAATTTTTGCCCTGAGGCATTATACAAATATTCGTACTGTGTATAATTTACTCTATCTTATTCTGGTTATTAAAGTCTACGTGTGTTAAGTAATTATTTTCCGCTGCATGTTGTGTGCTGATGTTGACAACATCCGAGCACAACACTAACTTCTGATACACACATCGTAATTTATTTATTGTTCATTTATGATCAACAACATCCTTTCAAACACAAAATTATTCTACTTAAATATTTTTCATAAAGTATGAAAGTTGTTATATAAAAATCTCTCAATTACTAATTTTATTTTTTTTTTACATGAAAATTGTTTAACACACAAAAAAAAAAAATTCGAAACACTGTATGCATGCACAAAATGTGTAGGTAGGTTTACTAATAAATGTTAAGATGTGGCCCATTTAAAAGATTTATCTCCTTTTTAAAGATTCTCATCAATAATCAATTTGAAAAAAGTCCAACAATTTAAAAATAAAAATTACATTTTGTAAAGTGACATCAAAACAAGTGCACAACCACAAGCCAAAATTAAAGGGATTGACAAGTTAAATAAAACTCATTGTCCACACCACTTGAAAACTAAGCCCTACCAAATGAAAACAGGTACTACAAAGGATAAGCATCTAAAAAAACACATATTTCTTTGTTCCCCATCAAACACAACACATTTTATTGTCTTGCCCACTTTCATCATTTTTAATCCATCGAATCAAAATTTTATAGGTATAAAAAAATTTACAAATATTTGGGACATACTCCGATAAAAATCTCAATATGTATGTCATACGAGACCGGGCTTGTAGCCCAGTTGGTTTCATCCGTTGCTATACTATAAAAATATATATATGTATGTATGTCGTATACAAATATGACATATAAAAGTCCAGAAACATCCATTTCGAATTTTACGAAAGTAACAACTTCAATAGGATTAACACTATTAAAAAGCGAACGGTTCCGCGCTGTCCAAAGACAATAGATAATGAATAACATAGCCAGAACTCACATTTTGGGGATCTTCATGCCGCGAAAGTCCTTCTTGAACGAATTTAAATGTATCCTTAAAACATGGAAATAACAAATTTTATCCCAAAGATTCCTAGTAGCTGAAAAATGGAAGTAAATATGCTTAATGAATTCATCAACTGCGAGACAGAACAAATATAACTTATCTCTCACAAATAAAAGTGTATCCCTAGACAAGACTACGACAATTTGGCCCGTAAACAGTTCATTGCTGGATATTGTGATATTTGTTAGTTCATACGTACAATGTCATGACGAATATTAATTTGAATTTACAATTAATAAATTTACCAATTCTACTTAAACATGTATATTACATATAATACAACCATTAAAAGGAAAACAACAAAAAACAAGAAAATGGGTATGGAAAAGGAAAGGACTTTATTTAATTAAAGTTCAAGTGGGTTCTCACCAACCATGAGGAAAATTAACAATTATACATAGTACATGTTCAACAACAAAAAATAGGTTTAATTTTGCATCGTCTGGTTGTATATTTAATGTCAATGTGAAATATTTCCCCTGCTAATTTTTTTTAAAAAAAATAGATAAATTAAAGCGTTTATGCCGTCATGTAACTAATAAACCATATATAATTGAGAAAATTACGATTTTCGTATTTTATGTGTTTCTCTTTACAGTTTTGGTCATTTAAGTTATCATAATTAAATTTTAGTTATATGACTTTCAATTTTTAGCAATTTTACTTCTTCCGCTGATGTACACTAGTACACTACACACTTGAGAGTTATGTAGGTAGACCAACGTCATGTTGGCGCCATATTAGTGTCGTATAAAAAAATGATCAAAATTGCGAAAAACACAAAAATAATATATCAATAATGAAATTTGATAATAGACATTAGTGTCATATAAAAAAAGATCAAAATTGCGAAAAACACAAAGATAAGATATGAATAATGAAATTTGATAACATAGATTATCAAAATAGCGAAGAGATAAAGACCAAAATTGTAAATTTTCATGTATAATTATTGGTTTGCAAAAATTTGCTATGAAAAAGAGACCCTTTACACCATTATTCTCAATCATTTCAAGCACCTAGATGATTCTCCATTTTATATGCTTTATTATTTATTTACACTTCAAATTATCTTGAATGCTCTCCAAACATCATCGTACATTTCCACTAACACCATGTCCGTTGTCAAAGGCCTTTCTTCATCAGATTCTTGCAGGAATCCATTCCAAAGGAGGAATGATTCTGGCGAACTCGACGTTTTCGAGGCGGCTCGGTATTTCTCCGGTGCCAATGAGAATCCAGCTTACGTTTACGCTGCAAAGTATGATCAATATTTCATTAAAAACGGTACACGTGTGAGCCCCGACATGCCGAGAAGAGGTTCATCGATCACACATGATCATTCCCTGGAAAAGCAAATCATGAAGGAAAACAAGAAATACAAGCAGCCAAGTTCTCCGGGAGCAAGATTGGCAAGTTTCTTGAATTCTTTGTTCAATCAGAAGTCTCTGAAGAAGAAGAAGAAACAAAAATCCAGCGGCAAGATTAATGATATCGAAGACGAAAACCCCGGTGGACTGAGAAGAAAAAGAAGAAACAGTTTGGGACATTTTCCTGTCACAAATGTTGCAAGTTTTGGTCCTGATTGGAGGTCCAGTTTTTCAGCCTCGAATTCTGTTTTTACCACACCTCATGCTACAACTCCCACAAAATCATGCAAAGAACTTGTCAGGAGTGATTACTTCAGGCCTGGTACTGTGAAGATTAATGAGCTACATAATGAGAAAAGAAGCACAAATTATGACTGGATCGATGAGAGATTCAGCTTCAGAAATGGGATTTCGGAGAAAACTTCAAGAAATGGATCAAGCTTTGAGTTTTCAGGGCATGGTATAAGATTTGCCACAACTTGGGGATTCCATGATTCTTCATCAGAAGGAAGAGAAATCAGCAAATCCAGTGATGCTGATGATCATGGCGCGGAAAGCGATTCAAGTTCTGATCTGTTCGATCTACCAAATTATGGCTCAAATTTCTGCTCAAGAACTGATCTGCCTGTTTATGAAACAACCAAATTGGATCGCATCAAGAGAAGTTCACTCATTGCCAATGCTGCCACGGTTCCGTAACTATTTGGTCGACGAACTAATCCGATGATATTATTCAAATTCCGGTTACATCAGATGTACATTGGAATGTGTTCATGTTAAAAAAAAAAGAAGTTACGGGCTGACAGTATATAGTGTGATTTCTTGAGATCATGCTTTGTATTATTGTGGGAATATCTGTTACTTTTGTAAAGATCAGGCCAAATCAAGATTCTGAGATATATTTTTGCCTTGAAATGGTTGGTTCTTCACAAACTTCTGATCTTAATATACAGTTCGGAATATGTTTGGTTGCCTTTGAATGTTTTTTACACTAAAAAATGAAGACCTGTGAGCACAATTATTGAACTTTGAGGTTGTGTTTGAATCGGAGGATTTGAATTTGAGAAAACATTTGATGAGAGGATATGATAGACTTCATGTGTTACGATAGATTTGAAATTCACCATAATTACTCAAAAAATAACTATTTGAGATATGAAATCATTTCTCCAAACAAAACATTAAAGTTGAGGAAGTCGAATCACCCCTTATTCTAATATAATGTTGGTAATATAATGCAAATACAATGAAATTCCATGTAAGCTAAAACATATAAATTGGAGTTAAACTAAAACAACGAATTAGAATTTTTCCGCAGCAAAGAAAATGAGTCACACCGACGGAAGTGACCGAGCAAGCACAGCGGAATGTAGGAAAGCCTGCTACAGCGAGGGGAGTTGTTTGATACCAACACGAGGGTACATCCAAAGTCTCAAAATTGTTTTCGCAGGGGGCGCCCCACACTAATTTCCTATTAGGAGAGCTATTAAATGTGGTACTCTGACTATTATACCACAAACTATATTTCTGACAAACGGTCGATCCTATAATCGGTATCAAAACAAAATTTATGCATTCGATTATAACAACTTGCAAGGTAATTGAATTATTGTCACTCTCGTTGGGAAATAATAATTACCCTATTAAGATAACCGTTGAAATATTTTAAGCTATTATACAGTTTAAAATATATTACTAACTATTACTTTTGGCTCGGTCGTATACTTTAGATACGCACTCACAGTTGTATGACAGATTCCAAGCAAGGCTTTAATAAGGACGTCTTGCAAGAACATTGGTTGAGACTTGATGTACTCGGAGTAGGAGCAAGGCTCGGCGAGGTTATGTTGTTTACACTCCGAACGGCAGAGACAAAACTCGATTCAGTGAGGAGCAAGAACCCCATATAGTAAAATGTAAAACCCAATTGAGCGATTATCTAAATTTTACAAGTGGATAAACTAAATATAGCAATTAAGCACAAATTACTCCATTGACCTGTGAGTGTGTTAAGTGTTTTGAGTTGTAGAAATTAATCTTCAAGTGTTCTTTAATGTCTCAATCAAGCTGAGGATGTGCAGAGCCTGGGTTGAGTCATGTGAACAACCTCGCTGTTGACTCATTTCATTTGAAATTACCCTTGCACGAAGTCGAAGATTTCGTGGATTTGCATTAATCAGTTGCATCAAGACAAGTAATTTTTTCCTCCATAATGGCTCAATTCGAAATTGTAGAAAAGAAAATGCTCAAAACTAGATTCAATGACAATAATTGCAAGACATAAGACACGTGAAATAAAATTGTCTAATATGCATTGAAAACAAAAATGGCATGTCAACATGGAAAGGAGAAGAAAAAAAACAATCCTGAATCATAAAAATACTCTCTCAACTTGAAGTTTTAAATAATAAGTAAATACTTGCTCAAGATGTATAAAATCTATTTGGCAACGTCATTTGGAAGATTAGCAAAGTCGCCGGAAGGGTTAAGCTCATCCCAAGCTTCTATCCACATAACCATAGCATCCGCTAACTTTGTGAAGTAGGGATCGACAGCTGAAAGTTTGTCCTTCACTTGTTTAGCCATTTCGATGTAACAGTGTTGCACGGTCGTGCATTCTTTAGGGAGCGATAAGTTCTGGAAGAATGGGATAATGTCCTCTTGCCAATAAATTCCTTTGTACTCTTTCTTCAGATTGACAAACGGGTTGCTGGCTTTGCTATGCCAGATATAAGGCAGACCAGTCTTGACACCGTAACCCAAGTGATCGCAAATCACCTGAAAGTTACATGACTAATCAACTTCCGCTCCACAACCATAGAGACAACTACTATTCCAAGAATCGATTGATGTAATAAGATTATTAAAAATGTAAAAGTAATGTAAAGCCAACCTTGGTGCACCAGCCAGCCCACATGTCATCGTATCGCCCAATTGGCTGACCATCCCCCATGAGTCCAAAGTACATTGCTGGTCCAATCAGCTCACGGTTGAATCCCAAGTTCATACCACACATAGGGAAAATGGTACCCTTTGGAATGGTCATAACAGCATCTACATATCTGGGACGATTGCAAAATGAGCAAAAGTAAGGTTAAAACCAGAGAATGCATTTTTAAGAAACATTTCACGGTTTTAGCAACTTTCATCATACCTGGTGTTCCTCTCACGGGGCTTAACAAGCTGTGTCGGTGCATCATAATCAGGGATATTGAGCCAAAGACCGTGAGAAACAGCAGTGGGGACACCCTCACGGAGACTGAAAGGATACCCACGAACAAAGTCTGCACCCTCCCTGTATGGGTCGTAAAGAGTGTTAAAGAAATTTGGGGTTGATGGAGTTAAGAGATTCTTGATGTGCTGCTCGAGAGCATTGATATCTTTCCCAGATGGGTCTTTGGCAACCTGCACATCGATGAGGAAAAGACACACAGCAATTGCAGATTAGAATACAAGATTCCATAATACTAGATGTTTGCTCCTATAGGTAAAAATTCACTGAATTAAGGATGAATGCATAAAAAGGGGAATTTTCCTCCTCTTAAAACTGACATAATTTGAAACCATAAAAAAGACAGGACTATGAACTGTTCAACTGTTTAGAACTTTATTCGTGCAGGTAAAATACACAAGCACAAACAAGCTTCAGATGTGACAAAAGCCAGGTACAAAATTTAAGACACTCATTGAAGGATGCGATCTAAGAATTCAGAGTTAGAAGTTTATGCAACTTCAGATTCACAATTCTCAGACATCGAGCAACAGGTGGATACTACTTGACTGTCGCTCATCTATGCACGTTCGTATATCAGCCTTGCGATCAGCGCAAATATACGGCATGTCTACAACAACTTATTTCATAAAAACATACTTACGCTAGGCATATACACTAACCAAGATCTATATATATTCGAACAATAAGACAACATCAAAAATCCGGAAGGGAAATATATGCTAACTAATGATGCACTAGCACAAGGAAACCAAAGGTGACATATAGCAGATCAGGTTGACATATAGCAGATCAGGAGCACCGCCAACATCCACTCTGTTCCCTCAAATCGAAAAAATATTTCAAAACATAATTATTATATAATTGACCCTCCAATCCACTAGGATCACCCACAATCTTTAATCAGAAATAAATATATCAATGACTTCACCAAAATTCAAATTTAATCATTCCTACATCAAATCAAATTTAAATTCAAACAGAAAGACCGCAAAAAAAAATAACACCACCTCAAATTGAGACATGAAAACTACTTAAATCCAAATACCCAATTCTAAAAAATCCTTCAAAATCCAAAATTTCCAGACTCCAAAACCCCACACCAACATAAAGATCCAGTCTTTCTCTTCAACTGAGACAGAAAATCTAAACCCGACAAGCAATTTTTCAAAATAAAAGAAACCAACAAGCCAAGATCAAACTTCCAACACCAGAACCAACGTATAAAACAAAGATCCAAAACACAGGATACTTACAAAGCAATCATCATCAATGGTATAAATATACTTCTTCTTGGAAACCATGTACCCGAAGCACCTGCAAGCAGAATCCTTGAACGAGATGCATGATGCCTTGGGACCCAGAATTCTGTTGATATCGTTACGATTGTACAGTTCGTAGTCAAAGCCATCGGGCACTTTGATGGTCTTAGAAGGGTCGCCATCTTGAACTATAATGAGATGGTAGGCCTCAAAGAATGGCCTCCACATCTCCAAGAAATCGAGGTTTCTTATGGTGGGAATCACTATATCCAACTCATCCTTGAGAAGGGGGGTTATTTTTTGAGCAGCAGCCATTGATTCTTGCTCGGCTCTCTCTGCGTGGGCGTGAGAGAGAGAGAGAGAGACGGATGAGAGACAAGGGCTTGTTGGTGTTGGATTTGAGGCAGAAGTCCGAAAATTTGGAGAATCAGTCGTGTGATTTATAGGCTGGAGAAGATGTAGAGTTCTACTAATCTTCTACTACGATTTGAGCCAATAACGCCTAAAGATTTGATAAATTACATGTATCGAATGTTATTTTTTACAACAAATATATATATATATTGTATATATATGTGTGGGTAGATATTTTAATTATATTCTTTAAAATTTTAGATTATTTCAGCACGATCTTAGGGATAAGGCAAAAACTTGTGTGATACGATTTCACGGGTCGTATTTGTGAGACGAATATCTTATTTGGCTCATCCATGAAAAAGTATTACTTTTTATGCTAAGAGTATTACTTTTTATTGTTAATATGGGTAGGGTTGACCCGTCTCACAAATTAAGATCCGTGAGACGGTCTCACATGAGACTCACTCTAGAGATAAAATAAAATTTTGATATCTTCTTATTCGCATTGTTATTTTTTGTATCATACGATAACTCTTATTTGACAGTCTACAAGTAAATTTTATAAGACAAATTTTTTACCCAACTTGATCAATGAAAATTATTTTTTTTAATACAAAAAGTATTACTTTTAACTTCGAAAATTAGGTTGATCTGTCCCACCAATATAGATCTATGAGTCCGTCTCACAGAAGGCTTATTTTTTTATTATTATTACTAGTATTTCACATGTGTGATATAATGAGTATTAAATTAAAATTAATAGGTATGCACGTTTAAATAATAACTTAAAATTATTGATATAAAAATTATATTTAATTAGTTTATAAAGTTTTTTATATCATTTGAAATTATATTCAAATAATGAAAATAATTCTGCTGTCAAATTGAATTATTTATCATTGCATTCGATATATTGATCGAGTGAAACTTTATTAATAAAAAGATATTAAAATATATTATTTGTCTATTAAAATTTTAAAAATAAATAATTTTTTTTCAAAAAAAAATCATTTATTAGATAAAAATTTTGATTAAAATTTTAATTATTTTTTGAACATTTTAAAAAAATATATTAAAGTTTTAATTAAATAATAACAATAATAATTTGATGTATAGACAATCAATATACCAAAAAATCATAATAGCAAAATTCACAAAAAAGTTGAAAAATGTAATATTATATAAAAAATTTATAGTTTATTTTATATTTTAGAGAGTATAGAGAACTAAATATATAAAAAGAACCAAAATCGTAAACGAAATTAAATGAAATAATATCATCAATACAAACATTCAAGAGGACGTTATCTACACTCCACTTTTTTTAAATACAATTCATATTTTATTTTTACTCTAAAATTCCTAATAGGTCCTCAAATGATTTTTTTAAGTATTGATATAAACATATAATGTTTTTTATATAAATTTTTTTATTAAATATAAGAAAATATTAAAACTAATTCACAAAAACTCTTATAAGACCAATTTGTGATACGGATCTTCTATCTAACAAGGCTCATGAAAAAAATATTATTTTATGGCAAAATTATTATTTTTCACTCAAGATATGAATCGAATCGACTCGTCTCATGAATATAAATCTGTGAGACCGTCTTATATTAGATTTACTCAAACTAATTTAGGTAAATTTATTTTTTATACTTTAAGTATTTTTTGTAAATATATTGACAAACAGTTTAATAAGACTATTGATTTCTAATATTTTTTAAAATATCATAACATATCACGTTGTTAGTATTTTTTTTCCTTCAAAAATATATTTTATCTAATTTTAAGATAATAAATAATTTTTTATTTTTATTTATAATATTTATTCATTTAATTTAACGAATTGCAAAAAAATAGTAAATACGTGTATAGTTCGTAATTATCATGTGTGTCATTATAGATTTAAGTTTATCGAATAAATTTATCTTTAGTGAAATAATAAATATTTGTACTTTTTTTATTTTAATGTAAATTATTATTTTAATTACATAAATAAAAATAAAAATATATTTTTATTTAATCTATTTCAAAATCAATACATTTAAATAATTATATGAGAAATAATGAGAAAAATAATTTTTAAAAATAAATAAATTAATGATTTTGGAAATTGAAATATTGTTAAATATATAACTAATTCACATTTATTTTCTTTTTATCATGAAGTTTTTGGCGGAAACATAATGTATAACAGCAACTTTATTTGTTTAGAAGAGATGAAATTTATTAAAAGAATTATTTTAATTTGAATAGACATTTTCTAGGTTATATGTTTGCTTATTTGCTTGAATATATGTTGCCAAAAAAAGTCATTATGTGATTTAATGGATTTGAGTGCATATCCTTTTTTTTCTCAAGAAAGTGTTAAAAATGGAATATTTTTATCAGTAATTATCAATCATTAATTGTTGGAAAATAATCGAAATATAATGTTTGGACTGTTGTATAATTTATGAGATTTGGACTGAACTATTACCAAAGTTATACGTTTTGATAAAGATACAGCCGAAATCAAAGATTCGATATCCAAGATTGAACAAGTGCAAATAGTTGAAGATAAGTTAACGAGCACTGTACTATTTAAAAGATCAAAATATGATGTTTGATCATTTTATGGTTAAGAGATTTGTGTTTCACCAGAAGTCATGATTTTTAATAACCTAGGTTTCTGGGCTTCGTCCAACTAATTATAGGAGATGACGAGCGTTAGTATATTGTAGAATCGAGCGTTTGTCGTTTTACTAAAAATTATAGTTGATGTTAACAGTGTAACTCAAATCTTTTAAACCGTACATCAGCTTAAACACTACGTTTCGAATTATTTTATCCAACAAAGACAATTATAGTACCCAATACAGATCATACAGAGTTATTAAATATAAAATTATATAAAAATACAACGTACACTTGGACCCAATATGGTACACATACTTTCAATTATTCTATCAGTTTTTATTTAAAGTTTCACTTTTAGAAGAGTAATATCTGTTATGTGCGCTTGTTAAAGTTTCATTTTAGAAGAGGAATATATAATATGTGCGATTACGTTATACGTGACATGTGTGTGTAAACAAATTATATTATATTTAAATAAAATTGCAACTTTAAATATATTATATATTTTTATAAAATGTATAATCATTTTATAATAAATTTTTCATCAATTATCATATTTGAATTTAATTTTATATTGCATTTTAGTTTTCGGTGTAATGTAAAAGTTTTCACTTTATTATTTATTAAAAAGGTATCTGATAAAATAAAATTTGGCATGTTTCAGATCATATGATTCCGTTTCTTTTCCTCTATTTTTCGTGTATCAATTTTTTTTTACTATTTTTCTTTCTTTCTTCCATTTTCAAAGTTTTATCCCGTTTCATCGTTAGAATAGATAGCTCATAGTGACGAGAATCAAGAAATGAATGAGAATTCAATCAATATAAAAATATATATATATTAGAGTTTTATCTCGTTCTCTTACTCGATAGATCTAGCAGCTCTGATATGGTACGATACAATTTGAGACGATGGAAGGCAATGAGATAGACGGGTGGATGGCTGCCTACACACTCTAATGGGCAAATCTGCTTACTTGGTTCATTTTATTTATGACTTTCTTTATTTTGTTTTAGATAAAGAACTTAGGGAGCTTAATAGTCGTTTCTATGAGATAAAAGTGAGTTAATTTTTTGTGTGGGATGTCCCTTAATCCTATGGACTAATCTTCTCCTTTCAAATAGGAAAATCTCATCAGTTTGCTAGATTATATCCTAAGTATTTATATACATACGATCTTGTATTACTTGATAATCAACTTGACAATTATATTATTTATTATATGCGTACAAGCAAATTCATTTTCAGCAGTTGATCATGAGGTTGCAGATCTTGCTACAAAATGGTCTTTATATGTTTGATTGTTAACTTTAATATTGACTTTATCAGTAGCTGCCAGATTGCATTGGCCATTGCATTGCACCAAATGAATGTGACCAATTGATGTGATCATGGACAACCACCTAAGAAGGTGTGGGCTCCATTGGAATTTCCGGAGGGACCAATTACGAGGGTGACGGAACAAGAAGTTAAAGGAAATTCTTCATAGACTCGTGATGAGCTACCAAGAAGTGCCTACAAGTATGTCGTCAAGATTCGAAGGGTTCGGAGTGCATGACAATAAATTTGAAGACCAATATTTAAACGCCATTCACTTGATGGGAAACTCTAACGATAGAAGAATAATTAGTAATGCATTTGGAATTTGGAGTATAAGAAAAAAGGTCATTATCTTATGTACGAGCATACTAATTGCTGAATGAACAGATATTCCTATCAATTGAATTTTTTTTCACGCCGATTATCAAAGACTAGTTCTTTGAAGGTTCACTTGAGATCTATTGTTATTTTCGTGTTAATTGTTGCTAAACCTCTTAGTTTATATGAATGAATACTGCAATATACTTGTTTCAAATATCAGGACAAAACTAAAGATTTGTTGTGCTCTTGGATTGAAGGTTCGTTTTCTTCCAAATATTCGGGTTTGCTTTTCATGTTCACGAGGAATCTTATCGAAGATCAAAACAGTGAAAGAAAGAGCTAAAGTTTGTGACATCCCTATGGAGCAAAATTTGAAGTTGACAACAAAAGAAATTGATGAAAGCATTGGTTGGGACAAAGGGCTGGGATCCTTTGCTCGAAGATCCAGGCTCTTACAGAATTGATGATAGGTCGATTAATATACCTAACAGTGAGAAGACCTGATATTTCTTTTGCGGTGCAAACACTAAGCCAATTTATTCAAGCTCCCAATGTCTCTCACATGGAGGCAACAACAAAGGTTTTAAGATACTTAAAGTCTGCACCTGGTCTAGGGATTATGTTAGCATATGAAGGTTCACTCACTCTCTACAGCTTTTTGTGACTCAGGTTGGGGGATTTGTCCCATGAGCAGAAAGTCGGTCACAGGATATTGCATGAACCTTGGTGATTCTTTAATATCTTGGAAGACTAAAAAGCAAAGCACGGTGTCTAGATTTTCGGTCGAAGCCGGATACAGAGCAATTGTAAGGACATGGTAGTGAATCTTTTTTAGTCAGCAGTGTTATATTGTCAATACATATATCAATTAATCTAATGTACCACTTGAGAACAAAACACATTGAAATCGAGAATATTCAAGAGAAGATTGTCAAAGACTGCACATATTTTCACGGCAGACATTTTCACTAAGACGTTGGGAAGGACACAACACATCTCTGTTAAAAGTCGTATGTTGTTTTCTCATCAAAACTGTGTTTTTACAATTAGAATTGTACCCTCAAATGTCTGTGCGCATTCGTTTTCACTCATTTTTAATTGCACTGTGTCACGTGAATGAGTAGAGAGAAAGATGAAGTTAAAATTGGAACTCTATGCTTAAAAACAAGCGAGTTTAAATCATTTAGGACATATTTGGTATAAGATAGTCTCATCTCGATCCTTATTATTAATTTATTACAATTATAATCAANTATAATACAATAAAATAATTGTTAAATAATAATTATTATAATATTTTATGTATGGACAATAATTTAATAAATGAAATATTAATTATAAAAACAAAATTAAGTTCAATAGTTTTATTAATTTTATTATAACGATAATTTTATAATAATTAATAGAGTTTAATATTTATAATTTTATTATTTTTTAATAATAATTAACAATATTTTGAAATTTAATTAAAAAAATTATTTGACAATTAAAAGTAATTTCATTACATTCATGTTTCGTTATTTTAGATACCAATAAATAAATCTATCATTTTATTCATATTCTCATTCTGAATTTGATTCCATTCAAAACTTATTTCATTTCATTCTAAAGTTGATTTTATTCCTAACTTATTTCATAAATTGAAAAAAGTTGATTTCATTCAAAACTTATTTCATTCCAGATCACAAGGAAAAATATATAAAATGACGAATGAAAAATCATTAATGACACACTAATAGTAATTGATTATTAGAAACAATTTAGAACTTGAAAACATATTCATTTAGTAATAAACTTACTTATATTGCATTTATAACATATATTTTATTCTACCAATCTCCCTTGGAAGACGACTACTTTGGTTGACTTAAAAATATTCTCCACAAAAGCTTCGTCATACCAAATTTACATTATTAAAATATAAATTTCTTCACGTTAAAAATAATACAGTCCACAATTCATACAGCAGCTCTATATACCAATTTTGTTTCTTGAGCCACACAGACCAGACAGACCAGAGATTGGGCCCGCTATAAATTTTTTCTTAATTTGGCAGGGGCCGCGCGAACGCAGGCCCCCTCTACCACAAATTATGACGTAGGCTCGACCACTTGGGCCGACCTTAGGCGGGCGCCCCTCCTAAGTGCAATGGAGATCGCCAACCTAGACCATGGGCCTTCTTGATCACCCATTGATCCCGTCCAGGTAAGTATGGAACAACTTCTCCCCCGGTCCATTTTTATAGCACAGCTCCCAGAATCCAAATATCTCGAAATCGATGTGGGATAATTAATTTACTGCAGCTTTCACGTACAATCTGTGTGTTTTTTTCCCCCTTTCGCAGCTTAATATATGAAAATCAATCGTACATTTTCATTCAAAAATATGAAAGTTTGGACAGTAATAATAAAGTGGTATGATATATAATTAGATCAAACTCGCCATCTTTACTTAACGGTGAACGTGAACCGAAACCGAAACCGGAGACCTATAGTTTGGTTTCATCAAAATCGGAAACATATATTTTGATAATAATTATTACAAGTATGATATTGAAACATTATAAATATGTGAAACAAAACTGTGAATTGATCTTAAGTTTTATCATTTCAGTATATACTTTTTAAATTTAATAAGTGATTGAATATTTATTTTTATATTCGAGTACATTGAATAATAAACTATATATATGATTTTCATAATATATGATATTTTTAAAAATTAATTTATGTTCATGTCTAAACTTATTATTCAAATAGTGAAGACCGATGTATTATCTTTAGTGTGTGTATATATATATATATATATAAACTGGTATATATGTTCATGATATTCTTATATGGATAGCTCAAAGAAAAACTCTAATTTAAGTCGAATATATATATATATATATAAACTGGTATATATGTTCATGATATTCTTATATGGATAGCTCAAAGAAAAACTCTAATTTAAGTCGAACTCGTCGAAACGTCGCATTTTCGAACTAACGGACCTCTTGAAGGATTTCAATTTCAATCTTTAACAGTATCAATGAGCATAAATGATTGATGCAAGGTAAACTTGTTCAATCTTGATTAATAAACTAGGGATGGATAAAAAAAATGTCCCCTTTTTTCATGCACGAGTAGAAAAGAGAACTAGTAATAATAGGTGACCTTACACAAACGGCTAGAAAAAATGTATTTTACCCTTTAAATTTTGATGCAAGAAAAAGGTATAATAAATTCCCAGAAAAGCATATACAACACCTTGGATATTATTACAGAAACCAAGTTTTTCCATTCACGGGATGTTTGTATACATGGGATAAACCAACTAGTGCATGGCATAACATTGAGGAGCTAACTCAGCTAACCACAAGTAATCTATTCTAGAAGCGTTGCGTACATAATTTTGGTTTGTTCGAACGAGTTCATCGAAGATTATGCACTCTGGTTTCGTACGGAATAGTACAGAAGACGGGTGAATATGCACCATCAAACCACTTGACAAAGCCCTGTCGAACGATGAAGTCAGATCTTGATACGTCAAATAGGAGGCTTTCAGAAATTGTCATAATGACATAAATTCTGAACGTTTTAACGAGTAGTTACTTCGTGATATCATAAAGAATATATCACGATCTTAATAATATCGAATCTATCTGTCTGAAAATTACCTGTAAGTACTGTCAGGCTGCTTCAACGCTGCATTAAGGAAAAACGAAGCAGCGAGACATCTGCGGAACACAAGCATGTCATCTCCACATGAAGTGATGCTCAGACCCATCTGTTTGGCATTCTTCCGTATTTGACTACCAATGAAGTGACGAAGCAAACAAGGTAAATATATCTAGAGAAAATTCATTCCTAGTGTAACATAAGACATTTACAAAAAAGATTAAAATAATGCAGTTTGCATCGACCGATACTAATAAAGAACTATTTATTTGCTTTGGGATAATATGCAGGTAACCATAACACCAACCTGTGGATATCACGAGCATGCTTTAGCGAGCGACCATTAATAAAGTTTTCCTTGCACCATTTTCGGAGTTTCTTTTCAGCCTTTTCTTCACTGCTTATCAGCTTGTTCTTTTGCAAGAACTCATCAGAAACACGATAAACGTTCAGTAATGTCAAATGATCCCCCTCGGGACTGGAGAAGCTTCTCAAAGCAGTTCGTGACTACATACCAGAAAATATCATTTCAACATTATAAGATGATAACAAGCGTTAAGTTCGCCATTTCTTCAGTCTAGAAAGCCACCATTTTTAAAATCTTCGATAATATATGCAAAAACAAATGAAAGTATGGAACCAACCTCTTCCAACTTCTCACGCGGAGCATAAAATATAGATTCAACCGAGAGCATTGCAACAATTATCAACATTTCTTCTAAGCATTTAAATTGATTGGCAACAACAAGTGCCTTGGAATAAATAGGATCCAATGGAAGCCTGGCCATTTGATGTCCAACTGGATCGGATAATTGACCAGCTTCTGTTAGAGCACCTAACAAGAATAACAGCTCCAGTGACTTGATGATGGCAGTCCTGTATGAATATAAATCGAAATAGTAAATAGCTGGCACTTTTTTACTGGAGCTGGAAACACTGATTTGTTCCAGAAAAATTGACCGTGATAGCAAAAGACTGTGAAACGAGTATGAAATGATTAATGATAACAGCAAACATCGATGCCCAAATAAAGGCAACAGTTGGTGGTAAAACTAGAAATTCGGGATGTAGAGTTCATAAAAGTTGGAAAAAAATGTGCCAGCCAGATCAGTGACTATTTAGACAGAAAAACATTTCCTTAAAAATATGATATCTGTATTCACAATCACCTGGAAGGTTCTTCAATGAAGTTAAACCCAATAATATCATCAATGCCTAGTGCTTTAAGTTGTAAGATAACATTTGAGAGGTTGGATCTCTTGATTTCCGGTGTAGTGGAATCTTTGAGCTTCTCAAATTCACTCTCTGGATAAAGGCGGAAGCATTTTCCAGGCCCTTCACGACCTGCACGTCCACTACAATAGGATTTATCGGATTTTGTTATTTGAATTTTCTTTCATCTAAACAGAGACGAGTCAACAATGCCCTTCACTTTCCCAATCTTCATATTTCACTTTCAAACCTCAAATACAAACTTGAGCGAGGCCAGGGAGCTAGTAATCTCATCATAAACATAACATCCTAAGATACACGCGAATATTAGTTTCAAAAATTTCAAAAGTTCTGCATTGTTTTCTTTTTCTAAAAGAAGGAGAAAAAAAGTAACATCTAATCCATAACATACATGTGTAAGAAAAATCAAATACATGTACCTGATCTCTCACTAAACACAAAGAAAAAAATAAAAAGAGTAACTCGCAACTGCATGATGTCCAAGATATATTAAATCATATTCATCAAACATTTTCTCCCACAATCAGGTACACATTTCAAGAAGGAATCAGAGTGACATTATCACCGAATCTGAAGGACACGTTACAAGCATGATTTTTTGATTTCACAGAGAGCATGCAAGGGTGGCTCAAATATAATGCCCTACCTCCTTTGAAGAGCTTGAGCTTTAGAAGTTTTGACAATGATCAATGGCTCGATCCCTGTGGAAGCATCATATGACCGCATTTTCACCATTCCTGGGTCAATGACATATTTGATTCCAGGTATTGTCACTGAAGTCTCGGCAATATTGGTTGCTAATATTACCTAAACAGCAAAGAAAATGCAAGCAACTCATTATTACATAATGCCTTAAGCAATGGTTGAGTTTCTGGATATAGATAATTACTACAACATGGATACGTATGGATACAATGGCATTCATATTTAAGAAGTGTTTTATTAAGTAGCCTTTTGAAACACTTTATAAAAAAAGTTCAAGCAATTCTGTGTTAACACTTCGCACGTAACTACTAAAAAATACCATTATATTCTACAAACAGAAGCTTAAGTAGAAGTATCATATGCCAATCTTTCTAAATTCCACTGTTTCTTCTTTTGTTTTTTGAATGCTTCATATTTAAAACAATAGTTGTCAAAGGCGAGCGCCACCAAGCGAGGACCCGCCCCAAGCGCAGCGATTCATTAAGGTGAGCCAAAGCACTAGCCTGAACTAGCCTTGGAAGTAAGCGCCTGAATGAATTTTTTTAAATTACTTGTTTAAAACAAAAAGCTCAGACCCAAACTCTAGCAACCCATTGCCCCAACACCGGAATCAAAAGATGAGAGCTGTGAACAGAAGAACGAGACGAGAACATCTACCTCTAAAACAATCAGAAAGACCGATTTCATATATTTTGGATAAAGAAGAAGAAAAAATTGATGTTATCAAGAAAATGATGAAGACTGATAAGAACACAAGTCCAAAAGTTATGGGGACTTTGATGATTCGATGGAAGAAAATGAACTTGATTTTGATGATTGAAGAATTTTAATCATGTTATTAATTACTATGAACTTATTATTTTTTTTGTTTTGTATGAAATTATGACCTAATTATTTCATATTTAATATATTTATTCTAAGATAAATATATATATTTTTAAATTTGAAAATGTGTGTCTTGCTTCAGTAAGGCGCACACCTCGCCTTGCGTCTCAGGCTCCTTGACCCTTGTGCACCTCGGTGCGCCTTTGACAACTACGTTTAGAACTCAATGAAAAATGATTAAAGCATTTTAAAGAGTTTTTTTTTTTGAAAAAAATAAAAAATTAAGCGCTTCTTTTGAATGAGCTACTGCGTACAAAAATATCCTATATGTGATCCTTTTGTAAAAGAAGCATGTATATTGAATTCCTAGGGGATGGACAATCCTCGCACTTACACTAGAACTAAGTTCATAAAATGAAAACTACACAGCTTCAACATACAATATTGGTCCAAGAGACGCAAAAACACCAATCATAAGTATCATGTACCATTAAATACTTAACTTTCATTTTTAAAACTGCTACATATTCCAGTAAAGGAAAAAAGGTTAGCTATCTGTAATTGGGTTAATCTAAGAGGAAAATAAAATATCTTTCTCCAGCAATTAAGCATACCAGAATATGAGAAACAAAATTATTTCTACGATTAACGGTAAATCACATGACTATAATAGCCAGTCTAAGAAATTTCATAGAGGATATCTGGAGTAAAAACCAAAGAAAATTTACCTTGCGAAACCCAAGGGGTGCGGGGCTGAAAACTTTCATCTGTTTCTCTGATGGAAGAGATGCAAACATTGGAAAGATAAGAAGTTTGCGCTTGACCTCAGGCACCTTTGGAAGGCGCTCATGAATAAGTCTCTGAATGGATTCTATCTCTTCTTGGCCTGTCAAGAACACAAGTATATCGCCTGGACCTTCCTCAAGATGTATCTAGAATGACAAAGAACGAACAGATTAAAAATATAAGCAACATACACATGTGATGCCCAACCAAACAAAGTTTATAAAACAAAAGAATCACATCAGTGGAATCCATAAAACTTTCCTTGATTAGAAGAAGTGACAGGATCCAGAAAAAAGGTACTGAATTGATGAAGAATTTGGAAAGCAAATTAAAAAACTTGTCAGGTTGATCTACTGCAAAGCAAAAGTTTCACAGCTCTAAAATACGTCACCAAGCAGATACCTGATGGAAAACACAATATATCCTACCAACATAAAAACCCAAATGGGTAACCTGTGGTGCTATCTACTTGATTTTGCTTCGCTTTAAAACCTTACTTTTTTTAAAGGCACTCTAAACTAATTATTTAGCCTTTATTTAAAGGAAAGCTAAAAAATCCCTCTGAAAAGTGAGGATCTACATCATTTTGCATACCCACAACGCCTAAGACGATTGATACTGACACTCCTCCAACTAAAACCAAAAGACATAAACAAAATAAAAGAACCAAAAATAGATAACATAGTTTCGCATGAAGCCTTACAATATACTCACTGATGTCATCAGCAAACAGCAATAATTCAGATGAAAATCGATTGCAAAACCACATAATATTCTCATTAAATATTTTGCCCGAGTTATGAGTTGTTTGTGTAATGGGAGAACCTACCATAAGGAAATGGCAAGAACTGAGCCTTTCCAATTGGGTTTCTTATAGGAATATCATAATTCTGAAATAAATATTGTCATCCAAAGTTTTTTGGAACAGATGAATCAATACATTATGTAATTATCAACTTGAGTATTTATAACAACCTGGAATATTGTAATCAAGGCTGCATCCACATAATCAGTCTCAGGTTGATGAGTGTATAGCATGTCAACAGGATATTGACGGCCCACGACATGGACGGCTTTTGCACCCCCAAAGAACTCAGAAAAAACTTGTGCATCCAGACTGGCCGACATGATAATTAACTTCAACGGAGATAACTTTTTGTCTCGACAATGCTTGAGCCAGCCGGTACACTGGATATCATTCCCTTTTAGCATGCCGTTCTTAGATTTTGTAAGATCACCGTTTACAATGTTACTGGCACCTTGAGACCTTATTTTTTGTACGTTCTTCAGCAAACCAAGCAGTACATCAGTCTGAACTGTTCTCTCATGAGCCTCATCAACAATAATAACAGAATATTTAGAAAGATATGGATCCAATAATGCTTCCCTGCATGCATATTCAATCATTATCAGTGCGTTAGGGAGATTCTATTTTAGAATAAGTTAATAACAAGTCCCAAGCAGCAAATGTAATATTAGTCATCAAACAATGATGATTTCAGAGATATCATATATGTGATTATCTTATGCGTACAAGTTACAACTCATATAACATATGTATAGATAATTTCATAATTGTTGAATTTTGTGCAAAAATCGACAGGAGATTTGCATTTGACTCCCCTATAATAGGTAAAAGTAGTGTATAACCCCCTCAATGAAATAAATAGGCTAATAAATGCTCTACCTTTTAAATTTGAGGCTTAAAACAACCCGTGCCTGGAATTATTTGTACACAAGCTGGAATGCGTCTGGTCATTTTTTGACCTATTTGTTACGAAAAGTGACATAAATGCCCCAAAACCCAAAAATAAAACAATTAGTTGATTTCTTCTCAGGCCATGGCAAGATTGGCCTAAAACCTACTTCTAACCCATTAATGGAATTCTCAAGCTAACCCATTATCCGGAACTGGCATGGTTTCCTCAACCCCAAAATTCTTTCTGATAAAGATTTTCCTCGGACTCTTATTTTACAAACATTAAAATTCCTGAACATGAAGTCGCAATTTCCCTCATAAACCCTTTTTTGATAATGTCAAGTTGTTAACTAATCTTTAATCAACGAACGCTTACTTCAAGCCATAACCCATCAATGAGTCCACTGTTGGATGAACATTTTTTTATTTGTCAGTTTGGGGTTTCTTCGTTCAAATTTTTGACTTCGCGATTTGGGATGTTTTCATCTGGTTGAAGATTTCTGAATACGGTTTCACGTTTGGTTCTTTAGGTATGTAAATGTATTGATATAGATTTAAGGGTATAATAGTCAATTTTGTTATTGTGAATCTCCTAAAATAGAGTTGGACAAGTAGCCTCTGTTTGGAAAAGTTTGAGATTAAAATGCCTATTAATTTAGTCCACGGGATTATACGCCACAATAGGTTAACACAGGGTGTTGTAATGCCATTTGCCCCAAAAATAACCTGAGTAAAAAAGAAAACAGATGGTAGTCAAGGTCCCTCTACCTCAATAACAAGCCATCTGTCATGTATTTAATCCTCGTTGAACTAGAAGTCACATCCTCAAATCTGACAGCATATCCAACTTTTTGTCCCAATGCGACGGCACATTCCTCTGCAACCCGTTTTGCAACAGTCACAGCAGCAACACGTCTAGGTTGAGTTATTCCGATGAGTCCACCACTGCGACAGAATCCTCCATTAAAAAGATACTGGGGTAACTCTGCCAAAGCATTATATATTTCAAATAGATGAAAAATTATATGAAAGAGATACAAATTACTAAAACCTTCATATATGGATCCTAGCAAAGGAATGTATAAACGAATCAAGGTGAGACTATCAATAAATTTCCTAGACGCTCTATAGAATATGGATTCATAAACTGATATTGGGATGAGAATCCAGCTTGTGCAGGAAAGTTCACGTGCATGCAGTATACTACATATAATTAAGGAAAAAGGGTAGAAGATGTAGTATGTTATGAATGCTTATTAAAGTCTATCTCAGACAAGTTAAATCTGATAATTTCATATCAACTGAAGACCAACTGAACAATAAAATAGATAAAAACTAGATTAAATTTAAAATTATTTCCTTCAGGATAACAGAATTTATTACTTGGTCAAATTGGTTCTCTCCCTCTTTTCTTTTCTTTTCTTTTCTTTTCTTTTCTTTTTGCCTTTGCATGGGTAAATGCCTAAATGGTAATGCGATAAGAGTATATGTAATGTTTATCAAGGACAGATCTCAAGACAAAGCAAACAAATCGTTTATATAGAGATTTTGAATTTTAAGTAGGATCATGGCAAGCTCTAGCCAAGAAATTCTCTTTTTTCATTTGATCGATAAAATTGATTACATCATAAAAAACTCAGGTGGTCAATCCTCTCCACGTCTAGCTGTACATGGATAAGAAAAAACAGGGAAAAAAACTCTACATGTCTATCTGTAACTGGATACTGGACAATAAGATAAAGAAAGATTGTCTTAACTACTAAGAGTATACAATGACTGCCTTTGAACAACATTCAATATAATCATAAACACTTACGAGTTGTCTTTCCACTGCCAGTTTCACCAACAACAATTAGTACATCATTCTTGTGAACCTCCTCCAGGAGTCTCTGTTCAACTGAAAAAAGTAAAAAAGCAGATAAACAAAGGCACAAATGGAAATAGCACATCACATTCTGCAACTCCAGAAACATACGTAGGCGGTAGGTGTGGTGCAGATCGGGTAGACAAATTAAAACAGTACTTTCAATTCATCAAATGATATTGCATGTGTGTTATTCCGATTATAGATCATTTTCCAAAACTTTCTCACTTTTCCCTCTAAAATAAACACAACTATACTAACACAAATCATCCTATCAAGCCCAGCTTTTTAGTTATGAGGCCAAAATCAAAACCCGCAAACACAAAAGTTGTTCCAACCATTTATGGCCAAGCCATTATCTCTAATCACTTGCAAAACGTTTCAGCATAACGCAAGTCTAAAGGGCATTCCAGCAATGCCATATCCATAACAAGCAGTCAACTTGAGCTGCCAATTGCTCGCCAGCAAGTCAAGAAAAAAAAATATGATTTTTATTCAATCAGAAAAAGGAAGTCTTCCTTTCTATCGGCAAAGATGACTGAACTACGAAACGTATTAAAGTAAAAACAACGTCCACCTGCAGCAATTGGCAGTGCTTTCTTGTGTTGCTCAATCTTTTGCCTCCTGCAATATAAAAAAACACCAGGTAACTAAAAAAATTAATGCCCCGACGCTAAATCGCAAACTGAAAAACAAAACGCACAATTTTTTGAGTTTCTCAATATTTGTTGCCACCTGCTATATAACTCCAGGCGCATAGAAAAACAACACCCACATGCCGAAATTCAAAAATTCTAAAATGAAAGTGTCCACAATTTATTTATGCATACTGATCGGTTACAAAGCACCTGATTAAAGCGTCGGATTTGGGTTCCTTTAGCGTGTTGATATCTGAAGCAGGAGTGGAGTTAGTAGAAGCCATAGAAGGCATTGCCCGTAATTAAACACCGTCACTGTGCGGAGAAGGAGACAAATGGACGGCGACCGAGGAGGAGACGGCGGCGAGAAAGAATAATAAACAGTAAGATAGCAGGGTTGGGGTTCTCTTGGAATACAGTGAATAACGTGGGTAAATTGAAGCTTGAGTGGGCAGCGGTCGCATAAAAAGTTTAAAATATATTTTTTATTATAAAATATTTTAATAATTTATACTAAATTTAATATAATTTAATTTATGTAAAAGTAGTGCAGTTCAGTGTCAGGGACATTATATCTTCTAACCAAGAGTTCCTCAGAGCACACAAAAGAGTGCCTCAAGCGGCCCGATTATGGTACTTCTAGTATAAGTAGTAGTAGCAACAAACCTAGTTCTTCGACCCCGACTCTTCATCCGAATGGTTGGCGGCGCTTTCCGAAGGCGCTGAAGGAGGATATTGCTCTAAGGCTGCTATCCCAATAGGCAAAGGGATGACAAAAAAGACCTAAGAGAATATTATCGTATCCAAAAATACATATTATATATCATACCAAAAATTAAAAAATCAAAAGTATTTAATCGATATTGTATCGAAAATTTCGTTATACCGAATCTAATAGTTAATACAACGGTCTTTTCTTTATTGATAATATAGATTTTTTGAAAATAAAATGTTTTTAAGACATCGTTGATTTTTTTCTGTTTGTTACATATAAAACATCAATCAATTCAGACCACTTCATTTCGTCTTGTATGTTGTTTATTTGTTATTTGATCATATATGTTGTCAAATTTCACTTTTAATGTTATATTATTTAGTTTTTCTCAATTTGTTCATATTCACAAAGACTGTTAATTTGAAAATGTACATATCATCGTCATGTCAATGTCACGTTAGTGTTGCATCGGTATCACATGAATTCAGTGTCACATCGAAAAAAAACAAAAATTGAAAGGAAAAAAAAACAAAAATAACATATAAAGATTGAAATTTTACAACATAATTGCATAAAATTCAAAAATCATAAATAGACAATTATACAAAGACCCATAAATATAATTTTCCATCTGTGAATTACATTATCGTATTCTCGTTAGTTCACATTGTAGTTAAATCCAAAGTTAGTCGACGTCCATCTAGATCGACTCAATATGTATATACTATGATTAATGCTATATGTATAACTAAATTGTGTAACAATTCTTATAACACAAAAAATTCAATGCAAAAATTCAATTAGCAAAATCTCATGATAAATGCAATACAAAATATAATAAGATAATAACAAAATCTCGTGATATAATTGTTGTAAATATCGATATATCACATTTTTTGTGATATTTTTATCGTTATTCATATATTATTTAATCATGTATTCTAATGCTTCATATCTTTTAGTATAAAAGCTTTCAATGCATAATATTAATCTCTTTCGTTCAACTAGGTTTTTGATTGTGGTGTCTAACCATTGACTCCAACAATAAATTAGGTGAAAATAAAGCTCGAAATAATAATATAATTCAAACATGTTACTGTTATAAATATCGTTTCAATATTTTTAAAACAAACGTATTACTATTTTTTTTAAGCAGAATATATTATGAACTTTATGATTCCAATAATTAAAGAAACGCAAAAACTTGCAAACCACCTAAATTGGGGTATTTATGAGAAATTTCATGCAATTATTAGGATAATGTTTTAAAGATGCATTTAAAAATAGACATTATTTATCTTCACATGCAAAGATCACCGAAAAAGACATGAACCTCACATTTATCCATAAATATTCACCGTTGGATGCACTCTTGGGACAATGTCCTAAGAACATCTCATTTCTCGGTATTAATAGTTGATTGTTTAAGATGCAAACAATTTTTTTGAAAATAATCGAGATCAAAATAATAATAGGATAACTAGAGATGACGAGATGTTCGCAATATAAATATGCCGTCATGGTTGCCAAAAACAAATATAATATCATTATATTAATCTAATTAAACATATAAATTTTGCAAAAGGTTGATCGATTTGATATTTGATTGTGTGCTTCAATTGATGAATTTGAATTGATGAGATTTTTTTTGGAAATAATTTGAGAAATAAATTTCAAATTACACTCAATACAAGTGTTTGAAATTCACCGCAATTACAATAAAAAATGTTTTACTGAGTTGATTTGAAATTTATTAAATTTTACTTATCTAAACAAGTCAAGAAATTTGAAATGATCAATTGATCTTCGCACAACCTTAAGGATTGAATTGAAGACATGCTTGACGGATATTTATATCGAAACTTCAATGTTGAATATATCATAAACGAAGAAGAAACACTTTGGAGAAGGGAATGGCGAGGAGAAACAAAATGTATATAATCGAGATAAATAACGTTCATGTCCTGGATAATTCTTTACCAGTTTCATTATAACGACTAGAAATATAACTTAAGCCAGTAAATATGATTAAACTGGCAATACCAAATGTAACAGGAGCTACTGAAAGCAAAAAACTCCTGTTCCCCTTCATTTTCTGTTTGCTGCTAGATTCTGATGCTCCGGCGGGCCTTAGAAACTGATGCTTTGAAAATGATGCATACAAATTGATTTCTTCCTGGGTGAGGCCTGGTTTGAGTGACCTCATTACGGTCTGGAAGTGTCGGTTACATACGACAGAGGCAGATATGTCTTCTCTCAGAGCAACGATTCCTGCTTCTCGGCATAGCCCCTCTACCTCAGCTCCCGTGAAGAGCTCAGTCTCTTCTGCTATTTCTCTGAGATCCACATCGTCGTCTAATTTCATATTACGTGTGTGCACGCTAAGAATTTCGTGTCGAGCTTCTAAATCTGGTGGAGGGACATAAAGGACCTACGATATGTTAACATAAGAAAACAGTTATGCATGATTCTTAGGAACGAAGTTAAACTGCTGCATTTTATAATCAGGGTGAAACCTGGTCTTTTTGTTCAAGCAGGAAATTTATATATACATGGAGGTATGTAAATGTTACTTACTAAATCAAAGCGTCCGGGACGCAAAAGTGCAGCATCAATTGCGTGAGGACGGTTAGTAGCAGCTAAAACAAGAATTCCCTACAAAAATGAGCGTGCATCAAGGATGATTCTATTATAAATTTGTCTCTTTAAGTTTTTCATGACACTTGAATGGAATATAGTAATATACATAGGGAGTAATGATCGTGGCTTACTTTAGCCTGCTCTAAGCCATCCATTTCAGTTAGTAAAGTAGATAGTAGTCTTTCCCCGACTGTAGTGCTCCCGCTCGAGCTTCCTCCTCTACCATTTCAGACGAGGAATGAGGAAACAATATGTAAAATAAAAAACAGATGTCCCAAAATAAAGAAAAAATGTAGAAACCGGTATTGAAACAACAAAATAAGAAGTGAGTTACGTCTTGTCACCATCGTTAAACGGAATCCTCAGACCATGCAACAAAAATTAAAGAATCAAACACAATGTAGGAGGAACCAATCTCATGAAAAGGTTCAACATAAATCATAAACAGCTTATCCTTAGAGGTGGAGTTAGGTCTATGCTAGTAAAGCGTAAGCCATCATAAAATATGATAAAAACATGAGTGTAACAAAATAAGAAAGACTTCAGATATTTTATTGCTATAAAACTAGACATCTTCCTCAAAAAAAAAACGAGCTAATATTATTAATAGACACATTCATCAAGCAAAAAATAAGAACTTGGATTAATTTTGAACCTATTTACATGAAAACGAGTTATACACCAATCTTATGCATGACACAACCTAAATATTCACTCTCTCATCCAAAACATGTCCATGGTTTTAAACTATGAAATTACAACCTAAGAAAACAGCACAATTTTCAAAATGCATATCCAACAAGATGTGAACCACTGACCATAACTCAAATTTCTTGGTTAACTTCTTAATTTGATCAATCAAGGAAAACTGGATAGCTACATGATACTGACACCCCTGAACTCAGAAAATGCATAGAATAAGATACTGACCAAAATTGCATAAATTTTATGAAATAAATAAAAATTTACCTTTTGGCAGCAACCACATCTGCCTCATCAAAAAATATTATGCTTGGTGCTGCAAGACGAGCCTTTCGAAACATATTACGCAATAAAGCTTCACCCTCACCAACATACATGGAATATAATTCTGCGCCACTGATGCAGGATATATTGTCAGGAAATCCAATTACAGTAAACATCAGCTTCACAAGCATAAAACAATTACAAATGAGCTTTTTAAAATTTTCTATAAATGTGCCAGAAGGTCAATATGATTGTCATTTCTCATATACAAAAGATAACCACAAAAATTTATCATTGATAACTTCGAATAAAATAAAAAAATAATACTCTGCAATTTATAAGTAATAATAAACAACTATGATGAGGCTTCAAGAATGTATTTCAGCTAATTCGATTTTTTAAAAATTTATGTAAATAAGTACACTAATCAGGATAACAAGAAAATCTTGCTTGTTATCTAGGAAACATGCTTTAGAAGGAATTCAACAAGTTTCCACCCAGGTTTTACTTTTCAAGTTGGTCAGAGTACTTCGAAAAATCTCCAACCTGATCGAATGATATTTATGGAGTAATTTGTAAGCCCTGCTCTTGTAACAAGTTATTAAAAGAGTAACTTGTTTAAACAATCATATTTTTGTTTGCAGTGGAAGTTTCCCTTTCTTTCATATCCAAAGATGTCAAGAATCAGTCTACACAGTATTGTCACAAGGGATAAATGTGAATATACCTCAATGAAAAAAACGAAGCTTTGGCAGCACAAGCAGCAGCCTTAGCAAGGGTTGTTTTTGAGCAACCTGGAGGTCCATGAAGAAGAATGCCCCGAATAGGTGATACTCCCATCCTCAAAAATGCAGAAGAATGCTTTAAAGGCCACTCAACTGCTTGCTGGAGTTTTTTCTGTTTCCAGCGTTAAACATGTGATTAGACCGAGTTCATGTCTTGAATTCAATCAGTAATTAAATATTATTCTCCAGACCTTCAAGTCTTTCAATCCTCCAATATCATCCCAAGAAACCCTTGGAATTTCCACAGTAACACCTCTAGTTATACTTGGACCAACCACGGACCTAGCGTGCTTCCAGTCATCCAATGTTATTATATGCTGACTATCCTCGGAAGCTTTGTTCAGTGCAGACATGGCGGCCTCACGACATAAAGCTTCTAGATCAGCCCCCACATAACCATTACAAGATGCAGCTATAGCTTGCAGGTCAACATTAGGATCCAAATGAAGCCTCTTTGTGTAGAGCTGAAAATTTGAAAAGGAATAAAACTACCTGAAACATATTTGCTAGAACTAGATAACGTGTGAGATTGTATGAATATAAAAGAGTAACTTGAATAGAAATGTTTTGAAAGTATTAGAACCTTAAGAATTTGAAAACGTTCTTCTTCATTGGGCGTGGAAACTTCGACCTCAACATCGAAACGTCCAGAACGTCTTAGTGCAGGATCAATTGCATCCACTCTGGACATAGAGAATAACAGGTTTTTGCATGAGTATAAGTGCAAAATTATATTTAATAATTCACACACGACAAATAAACAAAAGAGATGCATACCGGAAAAAGGAAACAAAGAAAAAATTCATGTTTTTTTATTTCTTTTAATGTAATAACAGTTCAAATGGAAAGTTTGTCAAAAATAAAAGAATAAATTAACAACTATCAAGTCAATTAGACAGCACAAGTAAAGCCAATGTCCCTAAATTCAACATAAGCGCTAGCCTTTGGATCCAAATACCTATTAGTTGAAGCAACCACCACAACATGTGATCCAGATGTCGACGAAGATTTGTTGGAGTCCATTAGAATGAAGAGCTGAGAAGCTATGCGAATATCCTGCTCCCTCCTGTGATTAACAAGGAAAATGCCATTGGAAAATTTCCCTCTTCACATTGTTAAACTGATTTCCAGAAAACCTCTGTGAAAAATCTTGTCTTACAATTTCCAGAATCCAGGTTTAATGAGAAGAAACTAAGTTAAAGACAAAATTAGCATACAACATATTGACATCACTATAAAACCATATCTAAAATATCAAAAAAATGTTCGATTGACATGTACCTAGAGTCACGGCGAGGACAAAGTGCATCTATTTCATCAATAAATATAACTGAAGGCTTGCCGGATGTCAAATGAGAGTTTGCTTCAGCAAAAGCCTCCCGCAGAATTTTCTCGCTTTCCCCCACATGTGATCGATGAACAGAATGAGGACTGCAAGACATAACCAGCAATAATACTCGCTTAAAATCTACAAGTAAAACTAAAACCACCGAAGCAACAACGGAAACAAATTAACAACTGTGCATCCATAAAAAGGTAGACAGCTTAGTTTCCTTCTTCTAATGAACTAGGAATGCATAATCACAGTCAACAGCTGCATATTATTGTCTCCCTCCTCAATTTACTTTACACAACATAAAATATACTCACAAATGCTTTTTCTCTAAAGATAGAACTTTACTAAATATATTCAACAGAACTTAGAGAGGTTAATCGTTTCAACAGTCAATCAAAAACAAATTTTCCAACAGAAACGTATATGATTCAAAAAAATAGTAAAACTCAGATGACAAAAGAAATATCACCTGATAACGATCAAATGCGCATCACATTCGCGAACTGTTGCTCGTACCAAGCTTGTCTAGAACGCAGAAATTCACGAACTAAAACAATCAATGAACTTAGAACACGCATATCAAATACTTGTACAGAGAGTACGTTCAAAGCAAGCAAACTTTAATACCTTCCCCGTGCCAGGAGGACCGTAGAGCAGCAAACCCCGAGGCCACTGGAAAAACAAACGACGAGTATAAATACACAAACCATAGTAATTTCACGGACCTAATCATTCGCAAACGCTATGAGCGAGTGCGTGGGGGTGAAATTGGAGCATACTTTGAGGCCAAGGATTTGAGACTCGCGAGAATAGAGCAGAGGATAAGTGATGAGCTCACGGAGAGCTTGCAGGGCTTCGGCGTTTCCGGCGATTGCACTTTCCGCCGTCCACGCGGCGCCGCTGCTGCTGCTCTTCATGTTTCTCTTCCTCCAAAATTTTCCTTCAACAAAAAACCGCGCATTGGGTCGTTTCACAACTATAATTAAATAATAATAATTGCTCTCATTAAATTTATTGACCTATTATCTGCAAATTATTATTATTTTTTTATTTGTGATGACTTTTATTATTAACCGCATGATTAACAGTTTTATGTGAAAGGATGAGAAATAATGATTTTTAAATTCTTGTTTACATAAAAAGTCTAATTTGAATTTTATAGTAACCTATTCCAGTAATTTATAAACGTAAATCATAAAAAAATTGTTGGTTTACAAATAAATTTTATTTAAATACATAAGTTCTAGTTTTATTTTTAAAATAATCAATGAAAATAAAGATAAAGTGTGATGACAAACACAAAAAAAAAA
>NC_133323.1:8796684-8838454 GCF_012295235.1 Primulina huaijiensis | reverse complement strand
TAACACAATTCATGTAAAACTCGCAAGTAAAAGTTTCCATATTAAAATCTGCTTCCTTGCACGCCTTGGTTGCACACAGGGCGCACTGGGGCGCTCCTGTTTAAGAGCTAGAGTGCGTCTGGGTGCATGATTGCGNTGACATTCTTTTTGAAGAATAATCGACAAACGCTTGAAAAATGAAACTTTGTTAAGTTTGATTTTAGAACTACACAAAGGTGTAAACAAAACTAAAGTTTTTTTTCAGAGAANAATGCTTCTTTGAATCTCGTTAATCGCTTAAACACATTTTATTCTTCATCTTCAATTACTTTCAAGTTTGTACGATCGAGACAAAACCAATTCTCAAACTCCTTCCAAAAGTCATCTCGTAATGGCTGTTGTCATGTTGGGACAACATAATTCAAAATAGTAGTTAGTATATTGCAATCAATATTCTTCGAGGAACTAACGTAAAATATGGTACCGTAGTTGTCAGTGATTAGTCTTATTTTTCTCCTCAATCTTCCCGGAAAATTAAATTTATTTAATTTACATTATTCATTCGAATATCATGATATATATATATATATTTCAATATTGATTTTAACTAAGAAATCCTCTATTAGTAAATAGTATCGTCCAAGGTTATATAACACAAGGCAAGAAAATATCATAATATTGATAGATACACATATTTCAGCCAAAAAATGGTGTCTTGCTTGACATGGAAGTCACCATATCCTTTACCTTTTCATCGATCATCTTCACAATGCTGATCGATCAAACCGGCATTGTCCATGCTAAACGACACAAACAATGGATCACATTTTTAAGGATAATGTCGATCGGGTTCGTCCAAAAGTTAGTTTAATACAAGCTTGGCATTTTCTGATCAAACTAATGAAGAGTGCTAGGAATGGACTCAAGGCGCAACATTTAGTTATAGGGGAATTTTATGAGACAGCCTTGTTTAGATACCGAGTGTTGTGCCACCCAGCTAGTATGGGTTGAGGATACAATTGTCTACGTTTACATTTTTGGTATTTGATGATACAAAAACCATTAGAACGATTCTTTGAGATTGTTTAATGGAATTTTTATAAAAAAAATTTCATAACAAATTACAATTTAAATTTTTTCATAATAAGTCCTTCAAAGGATTATATCTTAAAATTAAAATATTTTTCAAAATATAGTAAAGACCAATGAATAGATTGACTGATACTAGGTCTATAAATATCAAAATTGCGTGGATGCCGCAATAGGACATACTCGAAAGAGGCATTCTGCTTCTGGCAATTCAAAGAGTCCAAATATCAATACATCGCCACACTCCCTGCAGATGCTTGGTTTGCGGCTCGATTACTTCCAAAGTTTTTCTTGTTCGATTCCCTTGCAATTCTTGATCCAAACTGAATCGTTGAAGAGAGAAAAATAAGGTGGGTGGAAATAAAAAGAGACCTTTTAGTAAGACAATCAAACTATCTATGATAGAAGGGCACTGATACGCAACGCTGACAATAACCCAATCGGGAAGAAAAAGGATGTGCGTCGTCGCTAGAGCTTTAGTGCAAGAAGCAAAAGGTGCAGAAAAAAGAAGAGCAGAGGTCATGATACAAACCTGGATTGCTCTTTTTGGTAGAGCAGCGGCTTCGTTCAGACCAAGCAACTGGGCAACCTGTAATAGTAATGTGACATCGTCACCCTCAAGCACGCTATTGCACGACCAATTTGACGAAAGTAGGTATTCACACAATTAATTAATATTCTAAACGTTATCCTATTAATTTGAAGTAAAGCATGTTCCGGAAACTGTGTTCACAGTTGAGACTTTTCCAATTGTTCTAAATAAATCAGTCTCCAAAAAACTTTTAGCATCTCACTGTTGTTTGCTAAACTTTGGAGCACCGAAGTGTGGAAAGTAAAAGAAGCCAACCTCCCGCAGAATTTTCTTGTCGCCAACTCCACTCGGTTGATCAAGGTCTGTGATCTCCCATAAAGGAATATCAAGCAATGTCTTTATGACATCTTCGTCCAAAAATGGGAATCTCGCCTGATACAATATAGTTTCCACAAATCACTACTGCTAGAACATTAAAATCAAGATCTTATATGAAAGGATAAAAACAAGACCTCCTTGGCATTGTCAGCTATGCACCTATCGTCTCTCCCTAAGTTTCTTTTCCAAATTCTTTGCATGTCTAATTTCATTTCCTGATGGAGCCCAAACCAACTGATCACGAGCGAGTTCAAGTGCCGTGCAAGAGAAAAAAAGGGAGGAATGTAAGCTTGCTATGCCAGAGCACACTAATTGATTGGACAGAAAAAACCTTCACCGCCTACTTAGAGTACAACATTGACATAAATCACAAGAAAAGCTTGAGTTTGCATTCAATTTAGGGAAATTTTTGAAATGTATTATTTGAGTGTGTCGGATCAAGTAAAAAGAATGACCTTTTGTATCTGATCAAAGATGTTTATGCACAAATAACAGATATACCTCCCATTTCTATACTTTGTCCTATGCCGACCATATCCAGCACACTGTTCATCAGCACCAGCACCCACCAAGAGAATCCTGGCATCTGACTTGTACCTCACATGTCGGCCCACTGCATCACCTGCTGTGCTCACCTCATAAAGCAGGCCATCTCCGCCAGAAGCTATCCATAACGCTACGCCTATATTCAGGTCCTGAAAAAATTAAGAATTAATAACTTTGGCTGTTATGTTCACGAGCAAGGGATCTGGTTATGGGGAGATTCACGGAGAATTGTTCATTCGCGCAATGGTATGAGCGTGCTTATAGAATTTTTGCCCACGCCTCGCTATTTTGATAAATGGTGGTTGAGGCTCGTTGAAGAAAGAAGCTCATGATCTCCAAACTTTTTGATAGAAGCAAAAATTCAGATGTCTTATTTTATTTCCAAACATCCAATAAATAAACAAACGTCTTAGCAATCAAGAAAACTGAAAGATTAAAATCCCTATCTAAACCAAAACATAAACTCCCTAACAATTGAGATAAACTCTTATTTTAAAGAAAACAAACGAGAGGAAAATCCGGAAATCCTATCACTTCCAGTGATCATCTAAACTGCAACTTTGAACTTCCCATGTGTATGCCTTCGATAAACGATATCCTCTTGACGCTGGTGGGCTGGGCTCGGTGCTTGTTGCTTCCTGTGGGTTTGGGCTCGTTTCTGGATACTGCTAGGTTGTTATGGTTGTGACATTACACCCCTCTGGAGACATGTGATCATCCTCAATCACAAACAAAGGAAACTCCTCGGCCAAGGTGGAAGCATCCTGCGAAGAAGCCTCGGTGGGTGAGGGGCCGGTCCAATGGATCAACAGCTTGCAGCGTCCCTGCTGAATTCGAGAATCTAGAATGGCCAATGGCTGGGGTGGCGGTTCTTCTGGGGCAAGCACGGGCGGGTCCGAACTTTGGGGAATAGTTCCCTTAAATGGCTTCAGAGAGGAGATATGGAACCCTGGGTGGATCAATGAGGAGTCAGGGAGCTTGAGCTTGTATGCGACCTGGCCAATGCGTGAAATAACTTCAAAGGGGCCATTGTAGCGTGGAGAGAGCTTCTTATTCACGCAGGCAGCCACAATAGCCTGGCGGTATGGTTGCAAGCGTAGCAGAAGTGCAGAACCATATCCCCCACCGAAAATTGGACATCCATGTGAGATGAATCATAGTGCATCTTCACGAGATTCTGGGCATGTAATGGGCGGCTTTAAATTACCTCAAATGGGGACGAGCGCAAGGAAGAATGGAAGCTGGTGTTACAGTAGAATTCTGCCTAGGCAAGCCATGAGGTCCATATCTTAGGAAAGTTACCCGAGAAGCAATGGAGAAAACATTTCCACAACAGGGTTAAGCACCTCCGTTTAGCCATCCGACTGACGATGGCAAGCCAAAGTAAAACAAAGTTAGTCCTCCAAAATCCGCTAGTGAATGTGACGCCTCTGTCACATACGATGGACTCGGGTAGCCCCTGAAGCCTGAAAATATTCTCGAAGAAAATCCGAAAATCTGTCAACCACGACCAAGAGAACATTTTTGCCTTTAGATAGGGGCAGCCCTTTGATAAAATCCATTGAAGTGTACATCCACACATAGTGAGGAACTGGAAGAGGCTGTAATAAACTTGTTGGCTTCAAACTTTCAGTCTCATCCGCAACAAACGCCTTTATTTTGGCACGCATGCGTGGCCAGTAAAAATCAAGCGTGATCCAATGCAAAGTCTTCTAATAGCCCTCATGGCAAGAGTTATGAAAAAAAGAAATGATAGTGCCCGCTAATGGAGAATCTGAAGGCAAGAAAACCTTCTGGTTATAGCGAAGGAAGTCATCCGAATAGTCCCAAGGACCAAGAGCTTCGCCCACTTGCACCTTCTCGATCAAGGACTGTGGCCTAGAGAGGATTTCGGATCAAATTACAGCCAGCCATTCCAGACTTGGGATTGATAAGGCGCAGATAGATACACTTTCAGTACATCTAGTCGAGAGAGTACATCGGCGACCACATTAGATTTCCCAACCTATATTCCACCCGGAAATCAAACGCCAACAGCTTACTGATCCATCGTTGTTGAGGGGAAGTTGTGATACGTTGCTCTGACAGAAATTTAAGGCTAAAATGGTCTATGCATACCAGGAATGAAATTCCCCTCAGATATCTCCACCAGTGGCGGATTGCCTTAGCTAAGCCAATCAACTCCTTTTCGTATGATGATAATTTACGGTGTTGCAGTGCCAAACCATGGCTATATAAGGCAATGGGTCACCGTTGTGAAAAAGATCTGCACCTGATCCTATATCTGAAGCATCGCATTCCACCACAAATGGCTCCGAAAAATTAGGCAAGGCCAGCACGAGTGTGAATGTCATAGTCCTTTTTAATTCTTCGAAGGAGGGTGTAGCGTCCTGCAACCAAACAAAGGAGCTCTTGCGAAGGTGGCGTGTTAGGGGTGCAACAATAATTCTGTAATTCTTCGCAAACTTGCGGTGAGAACCCATTGCATGGATAGAGGCCCCAAATTCATCTGAATCTTCTTCGTCAGCGTGCTCATCATCATAAGATGTGTCCTTTATTCTTTCCAAAAGAAACAAGCGTTTGCATCGATGTCCTGGTGCGTATTTCTCGTCACAGCTGAAGCAGAACCCTTTAGAGCGCTGTTCTTCCAACTCTGTTCTACTCAATTGTTTGATAATTGGTGTATGATGCTGCCGCTGGGGCCCAGCGCGACGCAAGGGTACACACGTTTCCTCCTTCACGTTGTTAGTGCGTGTCTCATATAATCTTGCCAGATTCATAGCGGTAGTGAGAGTGGTCGGGTGGTGGACTTTAACTTCTATAGCAATGCTCCTACGCAATCCACTAATGAACAATTGGGCTTCCTGCATTGTTAAGGAACAAGAACGGGCAGCAACTCCTCGAAATGTTCTTGATAATCATCCCCAAAACCGGTCTAGCGTAGTTTGGCCAGATCACCAAAGGTATCACATCGAATGGGTGGCCCAAATCTAAGATCCCATTGTTCTGAAAAGTTGTCCCACTGAATCCCGGGCTGATGCCGTTTTAATTTTCGAAACCACAACTGTGCCGTCGAGGTGGAAAGATGCCAACCATACTTCAAAGAAATGCTCGCAGCGATTCTGCCAAGCCAAGGGATCCGACTTTCCATTGCAACAAGGAAAATCCAACCTAGTGTATTACTAACAGTGAGTTTTTTCGCCATTCATTTACACGCGGACCTGTAGAGTGCTTGCCATGGGAGTCCTTGCGGCTGTTGTGCCCTATCTGGTCGTGCAAGTTTTTTTTTAGATGCGGCGACTTGGAGTGATAACTCCTCCAATCGCGTGGCCAGATCTCGCTGTCGCTAGTCACTCTCTCGCTGCCGCTGGCCACTCGCGATTCTGCCCTCTTTGTAGATGGCCATAAAGACCTCCAGCTGCTTGTGCATGACTAGCAAATCACCCATAACACTTGTCTATAATGCCAAGTTGTTACGTCACGCGCACAAGTTGTTACGTCACGAGCAAGGGATCTGGTTATGGAGCGATTCACGGAGAATTGTTCGCTCGCAATGGTGTGAGCATACTTAAGGGATTTTCAAACACGCCTCGCTATTTTGATAAATGGTGATTGGTGCTAGTTGAAGAGAGAACCTCACGATCTCCAAATTCTTCGATAGAAGCAAAACTTCAGATGTCTTATTTTATTTCCAAACTTCCAATAAATAAACAAATGTCTTAGCAATCAAGAAAACTAAAAGATAAAAATATCTATCTAAACCAAAAGATAAACTCCATAACAATTGAGATGTACTCTTATTTTAAGGAAAACAAACGAGAGAAAAATCAGAAAATCCTATCACTTCCAGTAACTATCTAATCTGCAACTTCGAACTTCCCATGTGTATGCCTTCGATAAACGATATCCTTTGACGCTGGTGGGCTGGGCTCGGTGCTTGTTGCTTCCTGTGGGTTTGGGCTCATTTCCAGATACTGCTGGGTTGTTAAAGTCGTGACATTGACAAATTTCAATAAGAAAATTATTCCTTGACTTGATCTAACTATGATGATAGGTACTTCCAAGGTGCCAAGGTTCATAAGATATTTAATCCCATAAAACACGAACTAGACTTGTGATCATATATACTGGAAACCTTCATAAGATAATTAATCCCATAAACAGGTTCTTCTACCTCAGACAGCACAAATTAGTATATACTAGAAAATACAAATTCTATTACAATCTCAATTTCATTTTTTTCCCAAACTTGGAATAAAATTTAAGTCTTAGATAACAGGAAAAGGCCGCGATGAGATTTTTTCTTGCCATGTTCCTATTATATATTTTCTAAAAACAATAAACAGGTAAACAGCTCAATTGAGGAGTGTGAGAAACAATAAATAGAAATAACCCAAACGTAAAAACAAAGTTGACCTGATTCTGTTAATGTTTTTCCTATCTAAAATATATTTTTACCATTACCATTTTACAAAAAATTATTTATTCTACACCCCTTTTTTTAATTAATTAAACATATTCAGTTTTAATATTTTAGTAACCCGCATCGTTAAAATTACTTTTATATAATTAACCACAAATAATTTTCTACGTATATTTTATAAATGCTAGTTCGAGGATATGGTTTTAACTTATTAATATTTTAATTTTTAAGATATTTCTAATTGAATATATTTAATAATATTTTTTACTACTTAAATAATTAAATACAATATGAGTATTTTTACTGAATTGAAAAATAGCACATGTAAGAAAACAACATACTTATTAGTATCCGTTTAAATCGCTTCAATAATCAAAACCTATTTTCGAGTATTGACTATTACTCCTAAAAAGAAACATTCTTTTTCACTCTTCACAAACATTAACTACCAAATAGACACATATTGATTTGCTATTCAAAAAATTTTGAAAAAAATCCAATCAATAGAAAAAAGAAACAGATATAAGAAAACAAAAGCACCATCACCCCAAAGTAGACCCAATATTGTCAAAATATAGCGTTTAATGGAAGCATGTCTTCGGCATCTCAGAAAATATAGAGCAACAGCAAGTAACGCTAAACATGTTATCTAACAAAATAATTTACCATATAGGTTTTTGCAGGGTTTATAAGTGACTCGACATGCTTCATCTCAGAAGGTAACTTCTGCAAATCAGCATCAATTTCAACAAGGTTCCATCTGCAAATATGCAAGGTAAAAAAATCAAATTCTCAAATCGAAGGGAAGGCAGAGAAAATGATCATTCTGAAAGGGATTCAAAACCCAGCAAAAGGGAAAATCAGAATACAAATTGGCATATGCAACATCATTGCATTTTTGCTTATTACTATGTGATTCTCGCATTACAAATATTGATCTAACTCTACAACAACTACAACATGAGAATTCTGAGTTCTGATTATTTAGTTGCAAATTAACTGCTTCTAAACTGCAATAAAATCTGAACCAAAACTTGATTACAGACCTTCGGAACGGCGCATTCTTCTGTAGTTCTTTCAATCCAGCCCTTGCTGAGATTCTGTCAGGTGCTGACTCACCATCAAAGCTGACATTAAGAAGATCAATTTCGTCTGCCAAAAACAGTTTTTACAAGTGAACAACCTCTGTAATAAACTTTTGCCACAAGAAACAGTTATGCATCAGGAAATCCAAATTTAAATGAGGCACCATATTAATTCAAACCACAATGGAAAGGTCCTGCTTTAGCACATGGAAACATTGGAAAGTAAAGGAAAACATTATCTTTATTGCAAAGAGAACTCACATTTTTTATCAATGCAGTGATGCGCCAATGCAGCAATAATCATAGAATCTAAACCACCAGAAAACAGCACTGCTAGTGGAACACATCTCCCCTGTTCATGATTTATTGGAGAAACCTATATAACACACAAATGATGGACCAAAACTCTGATTAAAAATAACAGATTATATGGACATAAATCAGGAGGAAAATAACACAGAAAGCATTTTCATATAAAAGTCTTCTATGCAAGATTGTGAACAGACCTTGTAGATTCTATTTGAAGTGGTACGTCTCATTACAGATTCTCTCAAAGCAATCAGCACTCTGTGAGATGCTACTAAAGCTTTCATAGGCCCTGCAGCAATTATACATAGAAATTAAAATTTTGCAACTTTGTGATAATTAATAAAGATATCCAAACATCGAATTTTAACTCCTCAGGTTACAACACCGACCTAATTCCAATGGAAAGGCTGAAAGTATGTCATGCTGAATGATAGGAACATTTCCACAGGAAACACTCAACTCCTCAGGTTTGGGGTGGATGCACGATCTCTCCCATGTAATCAACTCATTTAGCTCAGAGTTATTCCACTCATGTTTTCTACCTTTGCCAACTAAATGTCCATCCAAATCTAAGGCAGACACTGAGATACTATATATTCCACATGGTAGCTCTTCCCAGAAGTTCAGTTCAACTGTCTGCTTTTCATCAAATTCTGCAAAAAAATTCAAAGAAAGCATTAATAGGATTTTGGAACTGACACAGAAGAACATAATTTTGGAACTGACGCAGAAGAACAGAACAAAAGGAGATGCAAAAAGAGACAGCCGTAAGAGACCTATGAATAAGAAATCTAGCAGTGTGTAGCATGCTGTATTCAAATAAAGAACAGAACTACAATAAAGAAGGATTGATTCAATGACAACAATTATTCCAACGGAAATGAAACCTTTGGTGAAATCAGAAGCACATATATTGAGGTGAATTATTGAAGAGCTGTCAAAAAATTTGCAGTAATTATTCAGATTCACTAGGCTTTAAATTGGTTTGGAAAAGGCAAGGAAAATTTTATCTACGGATATTTTGAACACGAGAAGTGTGACAGGTGTTCATAATTGAGCATACCCTTAATTCCTCAGAGACAGGTTACTTATTTTCAAATAGACGAGATCCAAATATGGCCCACAAGATAAAAAAAAATTAAGTGATCTAGCAGCAGCACTTACCATAAATGAGGCGCAGTGAAGATGGTGATACAGAAGATAGCAGAAGCCGAGGATCATGGGCTGTTGGCCAGTGAACCAGGAGACTTCGTCTCCCAAATGCATCTCGACCGAACCACAAGGTTTTAGAAGTGTCCTAAATGCATTAAGCAAATATTCCCACAGGTCAAAGAGAGATGGGGCTCATCCTGCATTTTAGACTTTTAGTATAATTAAGAATAACTGAAAAAACTTACCATGCAAATTTACCTGCCAATAGATCAAAGACCAAGGCCCCTTGATTCTGGAAAGAAGTTCTGGAACAGAATCTTGGCTCGTTCCAGAACAGCAAGAAGATCTATTGTCCACATGGGAAATACAAGAACAGCACTTCCCCAGAGACTGCATAAGAACCTCGGTGTCATTGCTATCAGAGCTAACATAAATTCCTCCAAATATTTCGCCTGGAAATGATCACATAACATCCATTCATAAGCCAAACCATTCCAAAAGATGATTTATACCAAAAAAAAAACTTACAGCAGGCATGTACCACAAAATTCATAGTTAGAAATAATTCTTGACCCTGGTTCACAATCAACTGAAACAGAAATCCAGATAAAACCATAGCCCACCAACCGAGATATACGTAGAAAACTTTGGAAAAGCAATAAATTATATTCATAATTCCATCTGAACTTGATCACAGCTGTTAAGATCACACAGCCCATAAAGAATTTCCAAGTCTCAAGCCAAGCGCGATAGAGAGGATCTTAAAAACAACAGAGCAAGAACCCAAATTGTTCTACACTTTCAATGATGGTGGCAGACTGAGTGAGTGAGTACGATGAAATTGGAGATCTTCAATACATTAGTGCCCAAACATAAACTAACCGAAAGATACAGATAATAATCATAAAATAAACATCAAATGGAAAATTCTAATACCATTAAATAATCAAAGGAGAACAACTTCTAATACCATTATAAACAAGAACATTCACGGATGCATCAGTCAACGGCTGAACCACAGGATTCACTCCTCTAAGCTGCAAAGTCGCGCCAATAAACCTCAATTCCCCAAAAAATCCATGCCCTGCACCATTTTCCTCCGGCCCATCATCCTCAACTAAAAAAGATTTAACCGTGCAATTCTCACTTTCCTCGGAAATTTTTTTTGAACCAATATAAACAAATTTAGTTCCTAAACTGTCGGGGCCTCTTCTTTGCAGAGCTGCCTTTATGTCATCCTCTGAAAACAAAGGCTGCAACTTTTTACTCGCAAAATCAGACACAAAACTAAAATTAATTAAAAAAACACTACAAATCAAACTAAATCAGAAAATTACCTGGAAAGATGATTGAGGAGGTGGGCAAGTGTAATCGGAACTTATCGGGGATGAATCAATTTGAATTCCAGATAATATCAGCGCTATCCCACACATCTTCTCTTCGTTTCTACCTCTCCAAACCTCTCAAAGCCCCAACCCAAGTCTGTAAAAAGAGATCCTTTTGTAACTTTGCAAATTTTAATTTTAATTAATAAAAATTGTAAAAGGTTGCCTCCGGAGCATGATGCTGCGTTCGCTTTGTTGCTATAGAAACTTTTTAGACCGATGGCAGTAAACGTTGCCACGGTTTAGGTTGGACCCGGATCCGGGTCGGTGAACTGGGTCAACAATTTTGACTCAAAAGCGTTATAGCAAGTGATTGTAAGGTCCTTGACACTATTTTTTTGGTCCTGCAATCACATCTTTCGTGGTAGCTCATAAAATATTACTTACAGAACTCTTCACTCTACGTGCCTTCCCACGGCTCGAATTCAAGATCTCGTTCAGGTTATAAGTACTTGGATTAAAGAAACCTGATACCAATTAAACTAGTGTAAGGCCCATGACACTACCACTTTTAGGTCTGCAATCACATCCCTCAAGGTAGCCAATGACACCTTACTCACAAAACTCTTCTTCCGAGGCCTCGAACACAAGACCTCGTCTTGGTCATAAGTACTTAGATTTAAAAGACCTGATATCAATCAAGAACTTATAGCTTGAACGAAGTCTTGGGTTCGAGACCTAGAGAGGTTTATACTCCACTGTCAGAAGTGGAGAATTATGTGAATAAGGTGTTATGAGCTACCATGAGGGATGTGATTAAAGGTCCAAAAAAGGTAGTGTCATGTCCTTACACCGACCATAAGCGGATTGGTTACGAATTTGGCCTTTAAAAATTGTCGACCCACCTGGTCCAACCCGATGGGTTGGTTGTTTTCTGATTTTTAAAAAATATATACGACTACAATCAACGAACGAAACTTCCATGAGAATCCTCAAATTCCAGTCAGAAACTTCAAAATTATTTACCACTACTTTTTATTTTAGTGATACAAATCAGGACACTTTCGACATATTGCGATGATGGTCGTCAAAAACACAAATATATCTAATTTTATATATAATAGCAAAATATCTCGTTTTAACGGTTGAAGTGGAGCAAATTTTTAGTATGAGAAGAAATACATTAGATAAGAGACGTTCTGCCATAAGATCGGAAAATTTGAAAGTCCAATATTTACTCAATGATTGGTCAAAAGTCGATACCCGAACATCAGATATTAAAAGTAATGGAGACGACCAAGAGGAAACTGATAAAACATCTGGAATAACGACGGTTGGAAATATGAGTGATTGAGCAACGTCACTCTTAAAACTAAGTATGTAAAGATAAGCGAATTATGTGGGTTTTGATTGCTCTACAACAAATAATAATGTTTTTGTTTATTTTTAAAAAAATACAGGTCGACTCGTAACCAGATCTGATGGTTAATCGGACCTAAACCAGACCCAAATTATTGGGTTCACAAACGGGGCGATTAAGGGTAAGGGTTGAGATTTTACCGATCTGAACCCGGTGGTTCATATTGGATACAGACCGGCTCGTGGCCAGGTCTAGATGGCAGTGGATAATACATAAAATCATTCCAATATTTTAGGTATATCATAGAGGTGTGAAAAATAAACCCGAGACCAAATATATCGAGTTCGGGTTGGGTTTTTTCGAGTTATGATCAGATCGAGTTGGACCCTAAATCTAACCGAAAAATAATTGGGTTGATCCGGGTTGACCTAAATTAAGAATCAAGTGACCTGTCAACCCAAACCATTTATATTTTTTTCATTACATAAAGATCTCATAATCTTTAATTTTAGGGCTAATTAAGCCTGATGTTGTTGAAACATTGATTTGTGGTAGAGATTGGTTAGTTGGACAGAGATGTCAGTGGTTCGTATTCTTATTTTATTTTAAATTTATTTATTTTACTAATATTTTTATTGTTGTAGAAACTTATGAGAGATTGGATGATTTGACTAAAAATATTATGATTTTGTTCATTAATAAAAATTTTGTTAATTAATAAAATGTTGAATCAAATAGTGTTGCAACATACTATTGATGATTATAATGTTGTTATTGATACTTAAAACCGAAAAGTAAGTTAGTTAATTTTGTAAATTAAGGTTTTTAAAATTTTTTCATATTTTATTTATTTTTATTTCATACATTATTTCAAAATCTGACTAGTACAAAAATGTTTGAAACGATGGTGAAGTGAAATTTGAAATTTATTTTTCGACACCTGAAATTTTTTTATTGATATCATAAATTATCATTGTGTAACATTTATTTTGTTAATTATTTGACTTTTTTTGTTGGTCCCACTTGCGGTAATGTGAGATAATAAAACCCGAAAATAAAGAATAAACTGGACACCGAGATTTACGTGGAAAACCCCTATNTGGTGGGCTGGGCTCGGTGCTTGTTGCTTCCTGTGGGTTTGGGCTCATTTCCAGATACTGCTGGGTTGTTAAAGTCGTGACATTGACAAATTTCAATAAGAAAATTATTCCTTGACTTGATCTAACTATGATGATAGGTACTTCCAAGGTGCCAAGGTTCATAAGATATTTAATCCCATAAAACACGAACTAGACTTGTGATCATATATACTGGAAACCTTCATAAGATAATTAATCCCATAAACAGGTTCTTCTACCTCAGACAGCACAAATTAGTATATACTAGAAAATACAAATTCTATTACAATCTCAATTTCATTTTTTTCCCAAACTTGGAATAAAATTTAAGTCTTAGATAACAGGAAAAGGCCGCGATGAGATTTTTTCTTGCCATGTTCCTATTATATATTTTCTAAAAACAATAAACAGGTAAACAGCTCAATTGAGGAGTGTGAGAAACAATAAATAGAAATAACCCAAACGTAAAAACAAAGTTGACCTGATTCTGTTAATGTTTTTCCTATCTAAAATATATTTTTACCATTACCATTTTACAAAAAATTATTTATTCTACACCCCTTTTTTTAATTAATTAAACATATTCAGTTTTAATATTTTAGTAACCCGCATCGTTAAAATTACTTTTATATAATTAACCACAAATAATTTTCTACGTATATTTTATAAATGCTAGTTCGAGGATATGGTTTTAACTTATTAATATTTTAATTTTTAAGATATTTCTAATTGAATATATTTAATAATATTTTTTACTACTTAAATAATTAAATACAATATGAGTATTTTTACTGAATTGAAAAATAGCACATGTAAGAAAACAACATACTTATTAGTATCCGTTTAAATCGCTTCAATAATCAAAACCTATTTTCGAGTATTGACTATTACTCCTAAAAAGAAACATTCTTTTTCACTCTTCACAAACATTAACTACCAAATAGACACATATTGATTTGCTATTCAAAAAATTTTGAAAAAAATCCAATCAATAGAAAAAAGAAACAGATATAAGAAAACAAAAGCACCATCACCCCAAAGTAGACCCAATATTGTCAAAATATAGCGTTTAATGGAAGCATGTCTTCGGCATCTCAGAAAATATAGAGCAACAGCAAGTAACGCTAAACATGTTATCTAACAAAATAATTTACCATATAGGTTTTTGCAGGGTTTATAAGTGACTCGACATGCTTCATCTCAGAAGGTAACTTCTGCAAATCAGCATCAATTTCAACAAGGTTCCATCTGCAAATATGCAAGGTAAAAAAATCAAATTCTCAAATCGAAGGGAAGGCAGAGAAAATGATCATTCTGAAAGGGATTCAAAACCCAGCAAAAGGGAAAATCAGAATACAAATTGGCATATGCAACATCATTGCATTTTTGCTTATTACTATGTGATTCTCGCATTACAAATATTGATCTAACTCTACAACAACTACAACATGAGAATTCTGAGTTCTGATTATTTAGTTGCAAATTAACTGCTTCTAAACTGCAATAAAATCTGAACCAAAACTTGATTACAGACCTTCGGAACGGCGCATTCTTCTGTAGTTCTTTCAATCCAGCCCTTGCTGAGATTCTGTCAGGTGCTGACTCACCATCAAAGCTGACATTAAGAAGATCAATTTCGTCTGCCAAAAACAGTTTTTACAAGTGAACAACCTCTGTAATAAACTTTTGCCACAAGAAACAGTTATGCATCAGGAAATCCAAATTTAAATGAGGCACCATATTAATTCAAACCACAATGGAAAGGTCCTGCTTTAGCACATGGAAACATTGGAAAGTAAAGGAAAACATTATCTTTATTGCAAAGAGAACTCACATTTTTTATCAATGCAGTGATGCGCCAATGCAGCAATAATCATAGAATCTAAACCACCAGAAAACAGCACTGCTAGTGGAACACATCTCCCCTGTTCATGATTTATTGGAGAAACCTATATAACACACAAATGATGGACCAAAACTCTGATTAAAAATAACAGATTATATGGACATAAATCAGGAGGAAAATAACACAGAAAGCATTTTCATATAAAAGTCTTCTATGCAAGATTGTGAACAGACCTTGTAGATTCTATTTGAAGTGGTACGTCTCATTACAGATTCTCTCAAAGCAATCAGCACTCTGTGAGATGCTACTAAAGCTTTCATAGGCCCTGCAGCAATTATACATAGAAATTAAAATTTTGCAACTTTGTGATAATTAATAAAGATATCCAAACATCGAATTTTAACTCCTCAGGTTACAACACCGACCTAATTCCAATGGAAAGGCTGAAAGTATGTCATGCTGAATGATAGGAACATTTCCACAGGAAACACTCAACTCCTCAGGTTTGGGGTGGATGCACGATCTCTCCCATGTAATCAACTCATTTAGCTCAGAGTTATTCCACTCATGTTTTCTACCTTTGCCAACTAAATGTCCATCCAAATCTAAGGCAGACACTGAGATACTATATATTCCACATGGTAGCTCTTCCCAGAAGTTCAGTTCAACTGTCTGCTTTTCATCAAATTCTGCAAAAAAATTCAAAGAAAGCATTAATAGGATTTTGGAACTGACACAGAAGAACATAATTTTGGAACTGACGCAGAAGAACAGAACAAAAGGAGATGCAAAAAGAGACAGCCGTAAGAGACCTATGAATAAGAAATCTAGCAGTGTGTAGCATGCTGTATTCAAATAAAGAACAGAACTACAATAAAGAAGGATTGATTCAATGACAACAATTATTCCAACGGAAATGAAACCTTTGGTGAAATCAGAAGCACATATATTGAGGTGAATTATTGAAGAGCTGTCAAAAAATTTGCAGTAATTATTCAGATTCACTAGGCTTTAAATTGGTTTGGAAAAGGCAAGGAAAATTTTATCTACGGATATTTTGAACACGAGAAGTGTGACAGGTGTTCATAATTGAGCATACCCTTAATTCCTCAGAGACAGGTTACTTATTTTCAAATAGACGAGATCCAAATATGGCCCACAAGATAAAAAAAAATTAAGTGATCTAGCAGCAGCACTTACCATAAATGAGGCGCAGTGAAGATGGTGATACAGAAGATAGCAGAAGCCGAGGATCATGGGCTGTTGGCCAGTGAACCAGGAGACTTCGTCTCCCAAATGCATCTCGACCGAACCACAAGGTTTTAGAAGTGTCCTAAATGCATTAAGCAAATATTCCCACAGGTCAAAGAGAGATGGGGCTCATCCTGCATTTTAGACTTTTAGTATAATTAAGAATAACTGAAAAAACTTACCATGCAAATTTACCTGCCAATAGATCAAAGACCAAGGCCCCTTGATTCTGGAAAGAAGTTCTGGAACAGAATCTTGGCTCGTTCCAGAACAGCAAGAAGATCTATTGTCCACATGGGAAATACAAGAACAGCACTTCCCCAGAGACTGCATAAGAACCTCGGTGTCATTGCTATCAGAGCTAACATAAATTCCTCCAAATATTTCGCCTGGAAATGATCACATAACATCCATTCATAAGCCAAACCATTCCAAAAGATGATTTATACCAAAAAAAAAACTTACAGCAGGCATGTACCACAAAATTCATAGTTAGAAATAATTCTTGACCCTGGTTCACAATCAACTGAAACAGAAATCCAGATAAAACCATAGCCCACCAACCGAGATATACGTGGAAAACTTTGGAAAAGCAATAAATTATATTCATAATTCCATCTGAACTTGATCACAGCTGTTAAGATCACACAGCCCATAAAGAATTTCCAAGTCTCAAGCCAAGCGCGATAGAGAGGATCTTAAAAACAACAGAGCAAGAACCCAAATTGTTCTACACTTTCAATGATGGTGGCAGACTGAGTGAGTGAGTACGATGAAATTGGAGATCTTCAATACATTAGTGCCCAAACATAAACTAACCGAAAGATACAGATAATAATCATAAAATAAACATCAAATGGAAAATTCTAATACCATTAAATAATCAAAGGAGAACAACTTCTAATACCATTATAAACAAGAACATTCACGGATGCATCAGTCAACGGCTGAACCACAGGATTCACTCCTCTAAGCTGCAAAGTCGCGCCAATAAACCTCAATTCCCCAAAAAATCCATGCCCTGCACCATTTTCCTCCGGCCCATCATCCTCAACTAAAAAAGATTTAACCGTGCAATTCTCACTTTCCTCGGAAATTTTTTTTGAACCAATATAAACAAATTTAGTTCCTAAACTGTCGGGGCCTCTTCTTTGCAGAGCTGCCTTTATGTCATCCTCTGAAAACAAAGGCTGCAACTTTTTACTCGCAAAATCAGACACAAAACTAAAATTAATTAAAAAAACACTACAAATCAAACTAAATCAGAAAATTACCTGGAAAGATGATTGAGGAGGTGGGCAAGTGTAATCGGAACTTATCGGGGATGAATCAATTTGAATTCCAGATAATATCAGCGCTATCCCACACATCTTCTCTTCGTTTCTACCTCTCCAAACCTCTCAAAGCCCCAACCCAAGTCTGTAAAAAGAGATCCTTTTGTAACTTTGCAAATTTTAATTTTAATTAATAAAAATTGTAAAAGGTTGCCTCCGGAGCATGATGCTGCGTTCGCTTTGTTGCTATAGAAACTTTTTAGACCGATGGCAGTAAACGTTGCCACGGTTTAGGTTGGACCCGGATCCGGGTCGGTGAACTGGGTCAACAATTTTGACTCAAAAGCGTTATAGCAAGTGATTGTAAGGTCCTTGACACTATTTTTTTGGTCCTGCAATCACATCTTTCGTGGTAGCTCATAAAATATTACTTACAGAACTCTTCACTCTACGTGCCTTCCCACGGCTCGAATTCAAGATCTCGTTCAGGTTATAAGTACTTGGATTAAAGAAACCTGATACCAATTAAACTAGTGTAAGGCCCATGACACTACCACTTTTAGGTCTGCAATCACATCCCTCAAGGTAGCCAATGACACCTTACTCACAAAACTCTTCTTCCGAGGCCTCGAACACAAGACCTCGTCTTGGTCATAAGTACTTAGATTTAAAAGACCTGATATCAATCAAGAACTTATAGCTTGAACGAAGTCTTGGGTTCGAGACCTAGAGAGGTTTATACTCCACTGTCAGAAGTGGAGAATTGTGTGAATAAGGTGTTATGAGCTACCATGAGGGATGTGATTAAAGGTCCAAAAAAGGTAGTGTCATGTCCTTACACCGACCATAAGCGGATTGGTTACGAATTTGGCCTTTAAAAATTGTCGACCCACCTGGTCCAACCCGATGGGTTGGTTGTTTTCTGATTTTTAAAAAATATATACGACTACAATCAACGAACGAAACTTCCATGAGAATCCTCAAATTCCAGTCAGAAACTTCAAAATTATTTACCACTACTTTTTATTTTAGTGATACAAATCAGGACACTTTCGACATATTGCGATGATGGTCGTCAAAAACACAAATATATCTAATTTTATATATAATAGCAAAATATCTCGTTTTAACGGTTGAAGTGGAGCAAATTTTTAGTATGAGAAGAAATACATTAGATAAGAGACGTTCTGCCATAAGATCGGAAAATTTGAAAGTCCAATATTTACTCAATGATTGGTCAAAAGTCGATACCCGAACATCAGATATTAAAAGTAATGGAGACGACCAAGAGGAAACTGATAAAACATCTGGAATAACGACGGTTGGAAATATGAGTGATTGAGCAACGTCACTCTTAAAACTAAGTATGTAAAGATAAGCGAATTATGTGGGTTTTGATTGCTCTACAACAAATAATAATGTTTTTGTTTATTTTTAAAAAAATACAGGTCGACTCGTAACCAGATCTGATGGTTAATCGGACCTAAACCAGACCCAAATTATTGGGTTCACAAACGGGGCGATTAAGGGTAAGGGTTGAGATTTTACCGATCTGAACCCGGTGGTTCATATTGGATACAGACCGGCTCGTGGCCAGGTCTAGATGGCAGTGGATAATACATAAAATCATTCCAATATTTTAGGTATATCATAGAGGTGTGAAAAATAAACCCGAGACCAAATATATCGAGTTCGGGTTGGGTTTTTTCGAGTTATGATCAGATCGAGTTGGACCCTAAATCTAACCGAAAAATAATTGGGTTGATCCGGGTTGACCTAAATTAAGAATCAAGTGACCTGTCAACCCAAACCATTTATATTTTTTTCATTACATAAAGATCTCATAATCTTTAATTTTAGGGCTAATTAAGCCTGATGTTGTTGAAACATTGATTTGTGGTAGAGATTGGTTAGTTGGACAGAGATGTCAGTGGTTCGTATTCTTATTTTATTTTAAATTTATTTATTTTACTAATATTTTTATTGTTGTAGAAACTTATGAGAGATTGGATGATTTGACTAAAAATATTATGATTTTGTTCATTAATAAAAATTTTGTTAATTAATAAAATGTTGAATCAAATAGTGTTGCAACATACTATTGATGATTATAATGTTGTTATTGATACTTAAAACCGAAAAGTAAGTTAGTTAATTTTGTAAATTAAGGTTTTTAAAATTTTTTCATATTTTATTTATTTTTATTTCATACATTATTTCAAAATCTGACTAGTACAAAAATGTTTGAAACGATGGTGAAGTGAAATTTGAAATTTATTTTTCGACACCTGAAATTTTTTTATTGATATCATAAATTATCATTGTGTAACATTTATTTTGTTAATTATTTGACTTTTTTTGTTGGTCCCACTTGCGGTAATGTGAGATAATAAAACCCGAAAATAAAGAATAAACTGGACACCGAGATTTACGTGGAAAACCCCTATAAATTATTAGGGTAAAAACTACGGGCAAGATGAAAAGAATTTCCACTATAATATTTTGTGGTGTACAACTCACTCACCGTGTTTTCAACTAGAACACACACTCTCTTAATACAGGAGAACAAACACCTCACAAATATTATAGAATGTTATAAGATGAGAGAAAACTCGAAGAAGAGATATATTAAAATGAGGGGAGGGAGCTCTATTTATAGAGCTCTCTCGACGCGTCCTTTACGCGTTTCTCTTGTGAAACCGCATTTGTCAACTTCCAAAATTCAATATTTTCTGCGCGAGCAATTCAAAGTTTTATGCATTGACAGACATGCATTTATTGCATGTATGCTACATGCATTCTTGCCGACATTTCTCCCACTTGGAGATTTGATTGAGAATCAAACACATCTTCACACTTCCTTCATCTTCACACTTCCTTTCAATCTTGCCATCCCTGCTGCTTACGTCTCCGCTAGGCCACTTGAGCATCTACACCACTCAAACTTATCAGTGTTTACTGGCTTGGTCAGAAAATCAGCTATGTTATCCTTTATATGGATCTTATGCATATTCACGCCTCCTTCTTCTACTACTTCCCGCACAAAGTGAAATTGGACTCCAATGTGTTTAGTCCTGGAATGGAAGGCTGGATTCCTTGCTATGTGCAAGGCACTCTGACTATCACAAAACAAAGAAACATTTTCTTGTTTGTGCCCGATCTCCTCCAATAACCTTTTAATCCATATTGCATCCTTGCAACCTTGAGTAGCTCTCATATATTCTGCCTCTGTTGTAGATAACGCCACAACTGTCTGCAGTTTTGAAACCCAGCTTACTGCTCCCCCTGCAAGTGTAAACACATAACCAGTAGTAGATTTCCTCTTATCAGGATCACCAGCATAATCTGAATCAACATAGCCCCTGAGTGTAAAATCCGATCCTCCATAACATAATGCAGCATTCGAGGTACCCTTAATGTATCTAAGGATCCTCTTAACAGTGCTCCAGTGCTCTCGTCCAGGATTCGCCATATACCGCCTAACTGCTCCCACTGCTTGAGCAATGTCTGGTCTTGGACAGATCATGGCGAACATCAAACTTCCCACTGCTGATGCATATGGTACTCGAGACATCTCCATCCTCTCTGCTTCACTGCAAGGACACATCTCGGAGGATAACTTGAAGTTAACAGAAAGAGGGGTCGATATTGGCTTGTTATCTTGCATATTGAAGCGTTGCAAGACTTTCTTCAAATAATTTTTCTGGAAAAGCCAAATCTTTCTGTTACTTCTGTCTCGGTGAACTTGCATCCCTAGAATCTTGTTTGCTGGTCCCAAGTCCTTCATATCAAATTCCCTAGCCAACTGTGCCTTCAATCCTTGGACCTGATTTTTGTTGGGGCCTGCTACCAACATGTCGTCCACATGCAACAACAAAATGATATAATCATCACCAGACCTCTTGAAATACGTACAAGGGTCTGCACTCAGTCTGTTGTATCCAAGGCTCATGATATAGGAATCAAATCTTTTGTACCAACACCTCGGCGCCTGTTTGAGACCGTACAGAGATTTATTCAACATGCAAACCAAGTTCTCTGAGCATATAAATTTCTTCTTCAAGATCTCCATGAAAAAATGTTGTTTTCACATCTAGCTGTTCTAGATGTAGGTCAAACACCGCACACAATTCCAACACTACTCTGACTGTTGTAAGCCGAACCACAGGAGAAAATATCTCATTGAAGTCAATGCCTTCTTTCTGAGCATACCCTTTTACCACCAATCTAGCACGATACCGCTCCACTTGGTTATTGCCATCACGCTTGATCTTATAGGCCCATCTGTTTCTAATGGCTTTCCTTCCTCGTGGTAGTGTAACAAGACCCCAAGTTTTATTCCTGTCTAATGCTTCCAACTCTTCTTGCATTGCTTTCATCCAAAAGGATACATCCGAGCTTTGAGTAACCTCGTGGAAACTCGATGGCTCACTATCTTCTGATCATAGACAATATGCAATGTTACTTTGAGTGACATAATCTGAAAGCCAACCTGATGGTCTTCTGTCTCGAGTTGACTGCCTCACATTGGAAACTTCAGACTCAACATGTTCTTGTTCTTCGTGCTCTGGTACTGCTTCACAATAAACTTGACCTTCGTCCGTCTTATTTTCCACCCGAAATATAGTAGTTTCTGAATTCAGTGTGCCTTTATCTCCCTTTACTTTATCTTCCTCGACGATAAAATCCCTGCTGATGACAAGCTTGTGAACAGTAGGATCCATCAAGCGAAACCCCTTTATTCCATCAGCGTAACCCAAAAAGATACATTTTCTGGATTTCGAATCCAACTTCGATCTTTCTTGCTCATTGTACAGAACGTACACAGGACTTCCAAATGTATGCAAATGAGAATAATCTGTCGGCTTCCCAGTCCACATCTCCATCGCAGTCTTCAGATCAATCGCCACTGAAGGAGAACGATTGATAATATAACAAGCGGTTTTGACTGCCTCCGCCCAAAATGACTTGTCTACTAGACATGCAGTTCTCAACATAGCTCTTGTTCTGTCTAACAAGGTTCTGTTCATCCGCTCCGCCACTCCATTTTGTTGAGGTGTGTAAGCCGTTGTAAACTGTCTTTTGATGCCCTCATGTTGACAATATGCATCAAATTCGTCACTGGTATATTCTTCTCCATTGTCAGTCCTCAGACACTTGATTTTCTTCTCAGAATCAAGTTCAACCCGTGCTTTGAAATCTTTGAAGATCTGGAAAACATCTGATTTCTTCTTGATTGGATACACCCAACATCTCCTGGAGAAATCATCAATGAACGAGACAAAGTATCTCGCTCCTCCTAGGGATACAACCGGTGCTTGCCAAACATCCGAATGAATCAGCTCCAATATGCTTTTGCTCCTGGCAGTAGAAGTGCCAAACTTTAATCTGTGTTGTTTACTGGTAATACAATGCTCACAAAAGGGTAGTGACACTTTTGTAAGTCCCAGCAACAGCTTCCGTTCTGAGAGAATTTTCAACCCCCGTTCTGACATATGCACGAGTTTTCTATGCCATAACACTGTTAATTCTTCTCCTGAACCATTTGATGCAACAACTAGTTCTGCCTCTTTGTGTGTTTCTCCCAAAAGTACATACAGATTTGCAGCAACCTTTTCCGCCTTCATAACCACAAGCGCGCCTTTCACAATTTTCATGATCCCGTTCTCGATACGAGTTTTGCACCCGATGTCATCCAATTGCCCCAAGGACAAAAGATTTTTCGTCAGTCCTTTCACATGTCGTACCTCCTGTATGGTGCGAATGGTGCCATCAAACATTTTAATTTTGATAGTACCGACCCCAATGATTTCCAAGGCATGATCATTTCTCATGAATACAGATCCTCATGAGACTGGTTCATAATGATCAAACCATTCTCTCCGAGACGTCATGTGCCACGTAGGTCCTGAATCCATAATCCATGTGTCACAAAATTTGTGCCTGCCTTCTGAAACTGTTGCTGTTTCGCTGAATAATATTTCACCACTGCCTGAAGTACTGGCCACATTTCCTTGAGAACTCTTCTCGATACTCGTACACTCTTTTTTGAAGTGCCCTTTACCGCCACATTTAAAGCAGTAAATATTTTTCTTCTTACTTCTCGGCTTTGATCTACCTCGTCTTTGGCTCCCACTGGAGTCACGGTCCATAAATCTTCCTCTTATCATCGGTATAGCCTCTGCCTGCTTCGATGTTACCAACCTATCTTCTTTATTCTTGCGCCTGCTTTCTTCTCCGAGAACCGCAGTTAAGACATCGTCGAATCTTAGAAAGCCCATAACAATATTGTTGGTAATGTTGATGATAAGTTGATCATATGAATCTGGTAGACTTTGAAGTAGAAGCTCTGCACGTTCATTTTCCCCTATTTTATGCCCCATGGAAGTGAGTTGGGCAAATAGAGTATTTAGTGTGTTGATATGGTCAGTTATCGATGAGGATTCCGCCATCCGAAGAGTATAAAGCCGTCTCTTTAGGAAAATCATGTTATGTAGCGACTTGACCTCGTACATCTTTGTCAGAGTATCGCAGATAACATTTGCTGTTTTTATCTCAGAGATACTTGACAATACTTCGTCTGCTATAGCCAAGTGTAAATTTGCAACAGCATTGTCATTCATCTCATTCCACTTTCCATCATTCGTGATCTCCACCGGCCTATCTCCAATTGCCGCCAAGCAATTCTCCTTTCTTAAAACTGCTTGTTACTTTATTTTTCACAGCATAAAATTGCTTCCGTTGAACTTTGCTATCTCGTACCTGCCCGCCATTATGTCTACAACAATTTGGTAGACTGGACAAAATTAACCCGCCTTAATAAAAAAATCTCAAAAAATCTTTTCTGATGTGGAAGATCAGTCTAGGCTGCAACCACAGAGCATACTCAAAATTTTAAGAAATTTAAACCAAGGCTCTGATACCACTTATTGGTCTCACTTGCGGTAATTTAAGATAATAAAACCCGAAAATAAAGAATAAACTGGACACCGAGATTTACGTGGAAAACCCCAAAAAATTATTAGGGTAAAAACCACGGGCAAGATGAAAAGAATTTCCACTATAATATTTTGTGGTGTACAACTCACTCACTGTGTTTCCAAAGAGAACACACACTTTCTCGTGTGAAACCGCATTTGTCAACTTTCAAAATGCAATCTTTTCTGCACGAGCAATTCAAAGTTTTATGCATTGACAGGCATGCATTTATTGCATGTCTGCCACATGCATTCTTGCCGACATTTTTAACTTCAAGCGATGTTTCAAAGAATTATCAACAACAAATATAAAATTTATATGGGTGCATGCAGTGCTGGTGCAGACTGCCTGCAAATGTAACATTAACACATGCAACTGGCATTTTGAACGCTGGATACAATTTATTTTTATATAAAAAAAAATAAAAATTTGTGTAAGGAGCGGGCCCACGTGCAATTTATTTATTTTTTAAAAAAAATACATGAAAAGATGAATTGAAATTTGTGCATGGATAAGAAATTTATTTATTTTTATTATCAATTAACGTTTATGTTTTTAAAATTAAAATTTATTTTTTGTCACTCGTATGCATTTATGTTTTTTTAATTTATATTGATTTTTTCAATTGTGTACGAATGCAATTAATTACGTTGATGTTTGTCATTAATTATGATTTTTTTTAATTATTTTGTGTTTTATAAAGCAGTATAAGAAGAAAGTTTATAATTTCTTTCAAGAACAGAAATATAATTTATAATAAATGTTTTAAAAAATCAAGGAACAAAATGTATTAATTTATTTTGATTTTCACGGTACTTATAAAATTATGTAACAATATAATCAAATTTTTTTTCAGAGAAAGTTTAAAATACCATTCTCTGAAAGATTCTCATTTGGGTTGATAAAATTCTGCATTGATCATCGCTCTAGCACGATATCTTTTTATAAAATCAATTTTTTATTTTTTATCCATTAAATAGTAAAATTCATTTTTGAAACCGTATCAGTTTCTCCAACTTTTTGAAAATTACTTCGATGAACAATATTATTTTGATTGATGATTAAATCTTCTATTGTATCTTTTATAGAAGATTTTATGTCTTCTCTTATTTGAGAGTAGAAGTTCTAGAAACCATATAATCTAAAAGTGAAATAAAAGAATGACTAGATCTTGATCGTCTAATATAGACAAAAGATGATAATAATCTTCTTTGTTCATTATTGAACTGTATTTGAACAAATCCTTCATTAATTTGCATAACCTATTGTAAATCTCTATTTATTATAAGATTTCTAGGAACAACTTGTTCAATTATCCAGTTTTCTGGAAATTCAATTTCTTTCAATTTAATAGATCTACGAGTTGTAATATTAGATCTATTGAAATTTGTTCCTATAATAATATTTTCATTTAATTTTTTATCTATTCTTTTACACATAGGATTTAAAGTAAATAATGATTTATAATATATACGATAACATATACATATTACTTATATTCCAAGAGTATAATTATAACCATGTGTTTTAACGTTTAATGTTAAAAAATCTAATATATTTATAACAGACAGAGATAAGGATAAATTAGGATAAACATCAAAATATATTGGACCATGAGCCACATTAGATTGAAATATTCCCATAAAGGATTGTTTCCAATTTAAATTTATACAATCTCTTAAAGCTGCTATAAAGCTTTCTATTAAATCTTCTAAAGTTCTAAAAGCTATTTGTATTAATTCAGTATGAATAAATTTATAATTTTTCCTATAAGGTGAGATGTCTTTATTATTTAATAATCTAATAACCATTTCTTCATTATTAAGAGATACAGATAATTCTATAGTTTTAACTACCTGTTTGAAACCAATTCTTTCAAAGGTTCCTAATTTATAAAGCATTTTAGGTTTTATCTTTGGAAAGTTCATTTATTTAATAAATCTAAATTCTCTGGTAAATCAATCAAATTAAACATGATGTTTATATATATACAAACTAAAAGAAGAAATTAATATTGTTTCTATTACATCCTCTTCTATTCAATCATCTCCAAAAATAAAAGATTTTAAATTTAAATCTTCTGTTTCTGATATAGAAAAATTATTAGAGGAAAAAATTAAAAATCTTAATTTAAATACTCTTAATGAAGAGTTCGAAAATAAAAAAAAAATTTCTCATGAAGAAATTAATAAAATTAAATGGGCAGATAAACATACTCAAACTAAAATATCATCTATATAAATAATGATAAAATTGCTATAAGAATAAAAAATATCATTCATTATTTGTTGAAATTCTGAAGGGGCATTTTTTAAGCCAAATGGCATTACTGTCCATTCATAATGTCCTATTGGAACATTAAAAGCAGTTTTATATCTATCATATTCTTTTATTTGAATCTGTGTTGGAACATTTCATGTTCGTAATCTGATTTTGATGTTAACAATACTTGTTATTTTGTTTCTAATGAATTTACCTAAGTACGCAGAAGCTGAAACTGATCAAGATTCAAACTAATCAGTTATCGAGCCAAAACTGAAAGCTCCAACTGAACCAGTTCAACTGATTGACCAGCTGATAGGAAGTTCAGCAGAAGACCTTCAGAAGCCCCGCCAGCTGATGAAGAGCCCAGCTGACCAGTTCAACTGAAGTAGTGAAATCAGTTCAGCTGACGAGCCAACTGATTTTACCAAACCAGTTCAAGATCAGTTCAATTGACTTGTTCAGAACATCAGTTAGGAATCAATCAGTTTGCAGAACACGACAAGCTTATTCAAATGGAATCCAGTTGTGTGCATTAAGGAAAAGCTTTTGTCCAGTCAAAGGACAATAATGGACATTGCAGCAGAGCTTAAAGCCAAAAACATTCCAGAATGGTTGTCAGAAAGTACAGACATATTTCGAGGAACGGATTCAAATCGCAACGAACATAATTGATGATTCTTGGTGTATGGTCTCATTGCCTTTATAAATACCAAACCAAGATCATCAGTATACAAGTGTGGAAATACACAAATGTGTGAAAACAAGAGAGAAGAAGAAGTGCATGCTCAACTCATATCAGCTTGCAGAAGCAATCATTCCAGATTTGATAGAACACTTCAAATTGTTATCAGCTTAGTTTAGAAGCCACTATAAGAAAATACTGAATACTTAACACTTAAAAAACAACAGTTTCACAAAAAAACCGTTGTCTTTTACTTTTTAACAACGGTTTTAGTGAAAACCGTTGTTTTTGAGCATTTTTTTAAGCAAAGATAACGGTTTTCTAAAAACCGTTGTCTTTTAGCGTTTTTTTGGGGATCAAAGACAAATGTTTTATAAACCGTTGTCTATTAGCGTGTTTTTTGGACAAACGATAACTGTTTAGAAAACCGTTGTGGATTAGCGTGTTTTTTGGATAAACATCAACGGTTTTGTTTAAACTGTTGCTATATTTAACGACAATTTTACTTAAACTGTCGCTATATTTAGCGACGATTTTATTAAAACCGTCTTAATTTTTTAAATAACGACGATTTAAACAAAAACCGTCGCTAATAGCAATGGTTTTTGCTTAACCTTCGGTAATAGCGACGGTTTACCAAAAATCGTCGTAAATTGTCTATAAATATTCGTGTTTTCGGTCCATTTTCCTCCACAACGCTTCACATCTACGATAATGTTTCTCTCTTAGACGATTTTAGTTTCGATTTAGGGTAAGTTTTTTCGCTTCAATACTTGGTAAATTTCTAAGTGTTAGTTAAGATCATGAATATTGTTAGCTTAGTCAGATTGTAAGTTTTTTTGGTAGATTTCTTAAATTATAAAAGTAATTTTTTTATTTTATACAAAAAAATTAGGTACAATTATGTCTAAAATGTAGCTAATTAGCGACGGCTTAGTCAAAAACCGTCGTTGATTTTAGCGACAGTATACCTTAAAATGTCGCTAATTAGCGATGACTTAGTCAAAACTCGATATAATTAGTGACGGTTATTAGCAACGATTTTTGAAAAACTGTCGCAATATAATTAGTGACTGTTATTAGCGACAATTGTTGAACGCACTTTCAACAACACTGTCAGTTACAACGGTTTTCTGGCAGCTACGACAACGGATAATATTCGTTGTTGTTTTGTGTTTTTGTTGTAGTGAGCATTTTTCTCTCAGTATGTGAGAAAACTTTCGTGTTGTATTCATATATCAGTTCTCACAAACAACATACATACAGAAAATAGAGCGTATTGATAAGTTGAGTGAATCTCGCACAAAGACATTAAACTTGTGTATGTAGTCTTTAACACACCGACGTTAAATAAGTGTTGGCTAAAAGTTGTTGTATTCAGTTTAGGCTAGGAGTTCAGTTAGACAGTATGGTAAGTCCTAAGCTGAGTGGGTTTGTACAAGGTATTGTATAAATCAAAGTCTTCTAGTGGATCATACCCGATGTGGTAGAAGGGGTGACATAGGAGCAGTTGAAGTCTCCGAACATCCATAAACATATCTTGTGTACTTAACAACTTAACTTTTGTTTTCAAACTGATTTGATCAGTTTGGGCAGTTATCATTTAAGATCTGTTCAGTTCTCACTACAACATATCCCCCTTATTTCAGTTATTCAGTTTACACAAGTTAAAAGGCTTTCAAATTAGTCAACTTTTCTTAACGAATGATTATTTCGAGTATATTCTGCTTGGTTTAAAACCAAACTCGAGCTAATTCATCGGTGTTACATTCTTAGAACACGATCTATTGAAGCTCATGGAGAATATTGTGTTTGAAGCACCTTCGCAGGTGTCAAAATCGATCCATCAATCTGCCAAAATCCTGATTTTAAATCAAAACTTTAAAATATAATTGCATGGACAAATCTATCTAATAAATCTTTTTTTTTTATCAGGAGTAGGATGCCTAATCCATTTTAAAACCTTATTTAAAGGTTTATAATTTATGACTAAACGAGGAACTCTTCTTTTCTGTTCAAAATGTTTATTAACATAGAAAGCAGTATAAGACCAAGTAGATTGAGAAGGTTTTATTAAAATTTTATCTAATAAAGAATGATTTCTTTTTTGCATAATTCTAAATATTCAGAATTCATCTGACAAGGACGAGTCTTGGTAGGGATGTCTTTTTTCTCAAAATTCTTTTCATATGGAAGAGAAATAATATGTTTCTTTCGATTCCAAAAAGCATTTGGAAGATCATTACATATTTTTAATGAAAATTTAAATATTTTCCCGTAATTTAAGATTTTGTAATTTATTATCAATAGTCAAAAGTTTTACATCTTCTTTTAAAGAATTAACCTGAAAAGTTTTTCTATCAATCTTTTCTTATAATTCATTTAAGATTCTATGAACATGTTTAGTTATAAACTTAAAAAAAATAGGGTTAACTTGAAAGATTCCTATAATACATGTTTCATCAACATAAGTTAAAGGATAAATTTGATAAATAAAAGGGAGTTCAAGTATAAGTTGGTTTGAAATATCTCTATTTCTAATAAAAAATTGGTTAAAATACAGTTTTTATTTTTGCAAATATATGCTTTTGGTAATTTATAATTTATTTCTAAATGTTTTTCTCTAGCATGAGAAATAGAATGAGTAGTTTTATGAAAATATTTAGTAAGAATTAATCATTCCCGTATAACATTTAAATTTGCAACACTATCAATCATAACAATAAAATTTTTCTTATAATAATTATCAATTAATAAAGTAATATAAGTATACCATTTTTTTAGATATAATAATACTTAAAACAGAAAATTGTTTTTTATTTGGATCAGGAAATGAAATATTTTGAAGATTATCAAAACCTTCAGAAGAATTAAATACTAAATCTTCTATGTTATTTTCAATAATTGAAATACGATAATTTAAACTATTATTATTCTGTTGTAAAATTTTTATTTGTTTTTTGAGATTATTGATCTCTTTAACCAGATCATGTATAGTTACTGGATTTTGGTTACTATATTTTTTCTGTAAAAGATTCTTTACTTCTTTCATAGAATAAGCTTGTTCTTGTTTAGCAAGAATATTATTGCCATTGGTTGAAGCATTATTCTCCATTTGATCTATAATTGTAGATTTAAAATTGGATCCTTAATCATTTTAAGGAATTCTAAAATATTACTATTAGTTAAAACATTAATATTAAGATCCTGAAATTGATATATAAGTTTATAAAATTCATCATTTTTATCATCATTATTACTTAAATAATTGTATACAAGATTTCAGAATTTCAACAAATTATGAATGATATTTTTTTATTCTTATAGCAATTTTATCATTGTTTATATTGATGATATTTTAGTTTTTTCAAATGATATTGAAACACATTTTAAACTTTTAGATATGTTTAAAAATATTGTTATTCAAATGCCCTTGTTATATAAAAATCTAAAATGATTTTGTTTCAAACTAATATTATTCTCGGTCATATGATTGAAAAAGGAAAGATAATTCCTATTCAAAGAAATATTGAATTTGGTTCAAAATTTTTTAATATTATAACTGATAAAACTCAGTTACAAAGATTTTTAGGTAATCTAAATTATATTTCTCCTTATATTAAAAATCTTATCGAGGATTCTGCTATCTTATATGATAGATTAAAGAAAAATCATTTACCTTGGTCTAATAAACACACTGAAGCTGTTAAAAATATCAAAGAGAAAGTTAAAAATCTTCCTTACTTTAAGCTTGCAAATCCCCAATGAGATAAAATTGTAGAAACTGATGCTTCTAATATAGGTTTTGGATGAATTTTAAAATAAATAGATTCCAAAATAAAGCAAGAATATCTTATTTGATTTTATTCCGGGAAATGGAATAATGCCCATAAAAATTATTCTACAGTAGCAAAAGAAATTTTAGCTATTGTCAGATGTATTTTAAAATTTAAAGATGATTTATATAATCAAAAATTTATTATAAAAACTGATTGCAAATATGAAAAATTTATGTTTATGAAAGATTTTAAACATGATATTTTGATGAAAATATTTGCAAGAAGACATGCTCATTTAGCTCCCTTTGATTTCGAAATCATTTATAAAAAAGTGAAGATAATCATCTACCTGATTTCTTAACAAGAGAATATTTATCATAATTTCAGGTATGTACCAAAGAGGTAGAGGTGATTCCTCTCATAGAGGAAGAGGTGGTAGGGACAAACCCTTAGAATTATTGCACAACATGGTACACAGAGGCTAATAGTCCATAACATTACCAGCTCTTGATCCAGCAATACTATGGATATTGATAATCCGTTATATAAGGAATTTCAAGAATTCTCGAAAAATAAACAGAAAATAATTCTGATATTTCTTCAACATCATATGATAATATTATTAAAGAAGAAGAAAACGATACAGCTCTATATACAGATACTAAACATCATGAACTCATACTTCTTATAGAAGAAAAAGATTCTCAATGGGAAAAAGTCCATAGACTATCATGGAAAGATATTTAACCAATACATCATATGTATATGATTCTTACAAACAAAGAGGATTTTATGAAAATCTTCAATTATCTATTAAAAATGTTGAAATAACCCACTTTTATAGTAATACTCAACAAAAAGGAAGTTGTAACTTCTCAAAATTTATTTTTAAGAAGATAATATCTATTGAAAAATGGAGAATATCTCCACTTGTTGAGAAGGAATTTTATTCTTAAAATCATCAAACGAATTTTAAATTCAATTTTAGGATTATATTGAGAGTTTTAATAAAACTCTATATTATGAAAATGAAAAAAGAAAACATACTTGGTTTTTGAAAATATGTGAAAATGTTTTTCATTATTCTGTTCCTAATTGGTTTATGTGTTCCTAATTGGTTTATGACTTGGTGGAAAATATTCGGACTATCAGCAAAAAATTTTCCAGAGGTTTTTATAAAACCAATGAATACTTGGTTAAATGTTTCTCCAAATATTAAAAAATTATTTTCATAATCTTGGATTGATGGAAAGACTTTATGTCTATTTTTCATGGAATTTGAAATTCCATGGATATGGAAATGTAGGCCTGAATTTGGTTATACTGATAAAAGAATTTCCTGCATATGGAGGATTAGTTTTACAAAATTTTGACAAAATTTACTACGAGATGATCCTGAAACAGAAAAGCCTTATGGCTTTGAACAATTCAACAAACGGAAGAAAAAAACTCTTTCATATAAAAAAGATTAACTGATTCAACAAGAAAAGGAGAAAGAATCTTTGAGTCTTTTTAAGATCCTTACTCAGAAATATTCTGAAATATATTCCAAAGAAAAAATGATCGATGTATACATTCAAGAAATGAAAAAAGATCTTTATAAGAATATTGGATGCTCAGATGCTAAATCCGATAAATCAATGGCATCTGAATCAAATGACAATCAATTTATTCATCTAATGAATATGCATGATGCCCAAGATTAAAATGAAAATATTCCAGAATGCTCCAATATTGATAATATTTTTGAAAAATTGAAGAATTCATTGAAAGACAATATTACTGAGTATGAGTCCTGAAGATAATGGATGATGTCAGAAGACAAAGGATAGTAGCATATCATTATCATTGACTTTGGTGACCTTGTCACTATTTACTTTTATAAAGTATTATATTATTTAACTATTTGTTTTATAAAGCATTGTACTTTTTATTTTTAGATGCAATCCGGGATTTCATGTACTGCTCTTCCTTCTATATATAATTTGTATTGTGCTCTTAGAGGGGCACAATCGAGTTTACTCTCCTCTATTCCCACTCTGTAAACAACCATTCTTAAGAAATTAAATAAAAGCTCCAAGCTCTTGATACTAACTTGTAAGTTTATAATATTGTTTTTCTTTTCTATTTTTATTTATTATTTTTAATTTTTATATTTCATAGATTAGCCTGAATGACAGGATAAATCATTCGTGCTAAATCATTACCTTACTATTACATGATCTATATTTATTTGTAACTTGAAATTTTAATGAGATAATAAAAGATTGATTTGTGTTCTGGAATTTTGATTTAATATAAAGGTTTTTGGTTAAAACATAAGGTAAAGAGATGAATCAAGAAATGATAAACACAAGGTTCGAGTTTAACCAAGAAATAATAAATTCACGTTGTAGCTCATCAGCCTGCTTAGCCGAGAGATGACGTTTAAGACGTTTATGAGTGATTTTTATGAATTTATGTTTCTGATGTGGATCTCAATAAAATCCTCGGTTGTTTAATTTATTTGGTATATCTCTGATAAATACTTTTATGTTTTGTAAAAGTTCCATAGATGAACCTTATATTAATTATTATTCCAAGACTTATATGTCTCATTTTACTAGCTCAAGTTTATTCTAAGTCTCAGATGTTATCAAAATAAAATTATTAATAAAAGTAATTTATATAAGTAACAATTATTTAAGATAAACATATTTATCATATTATATAAATTAAGATTTTAAATATAGCTAGTAAATAAAAATTGTAAGATAATATGTGGAGATGATAAGTGAAAACCATAAAAAAGTTGTTCTTTAGGTTTATAATTGTGTAGAGAAGTTTATAAAGTTACGTTTTTTAAAATTTTGAGGTGACAATGATGTTGTATTATAGGTCTCATGCTGAAGTTGAATTTAGAATTTCAGAGTTGCGGTTATCCTAAGTCATGTTGTTCTTTCAGGTAGACTTTGCTCTTGTTAAAACATGTACAGACTTATGGACACATTGTTGGAAATTAGAATTAAAATTAAAGTTTGAATAAAAATTGTATCAAGTGAGAGTCTCTTTTAGTTCTCCTTATTCTACATTCTTGAATGATTTTTGGTGTGCTTTTTTTTATCCTATAAATAAGTGTGTCCAATTTCTCAATACACACACATACACAGACACTCAAAATCTATTTCATATTTCTACTTTGTTTGACCTCCATTGAGTTTTGGTGATAAACGTACGGTTTGAGTTCACAAGAGTAGTGAATTGATGCTTAATTCGTAATTGGTTCAACCATTATATCTTGAGAATCAGATGCTAGTATTTATCCTCAAGCTCTTCGTGGAAAGGACAAATATGTTTTGAGAAAATTGAACTTTGTTGCAAGTCTCGGTTTGTTTGTTTAATTAGTTTCCTCACACAATTTATTTTTGTTGGATTATATTTCTAATGTTATTCTATTATACATTGCAACATATTTTTCTGTTAGTTTTTTTGCTTATCTATATATTGATACCGCAGTTTTGACAGACAAGCTCTCTTTAGAGTGTAAGGTTCATCAACTTTAAGAGAAACTTGGTTAATTTATTATCGATTTATTTTGTTTTAATTCAATACTAGACCTCTAATGTTTAAGGCTGATTTTACATTCTAATCAAATAGTAAATTTTCGTTTGCCAATAATCGCATTCATTTCCTATATTTTGTTATGATTATTGGCTAACAATCTTAAAACATAGTCAGTATACTCATTGTTGGATCAAGAATTTGGTACATTTTGGTATTTAACAAATAATACTGTGGCAAAACTAACTTAAGAGAAATTGATACAATTAAACAAAATTGATATCGCTCTAAAACTAGATAAATAAGTTTTAAAGATTTCAATTTATCTAACATCAGAATCAGTCTACGACAGAACTCTAAACTGATGTCCACATCAAGTAGTATGAACAAACTGATCACAACAGTATACGAGTCAAGACTGATTGTAACAGTGTACGAACTGTCAGAAAATCATTGATATGGACTAAACAGCCAACAGACACTTTTGATTGAACGAATCTATTTTTTAGAGTATAAACAGAGGAGGAGTTGACTTCAGAAATAATTAATCATTCCCTTATAAGACTAAGTACTAGAAGTCCTTGATATACCTGAGGGAAACTGAATCAGTTCAGCACACCCTTAAAAGAATTGTATCTGATCATTTAAGGATCGCACTACAAAGCTGGTTAAAGTGAAGAAGAAAATGCAACCATCATTCATATCAGGTGTTGTCCCTAAGCCCAAAAGGAAACTGATCTTATCTCAGAGTTATACTGACATCAAACCTCCTCCAGTAGTCAAGAAAGTCAAAACCACAAAGACCAAACCGATTTATTCACCCGGTAAACTGGTATCAGCAATTTTTGAAAAAGAAATGCCAATGAAGAGCTTGACTGACTCTCAGATAACTGCTGCTGAACAAATTGACAAAGGCGCATCCAGTCCGCCCAAAGAAAAACTGAAATTAGTTGGATTTGTTGCTTCCATTTAAACAGTTGCTTCACCCGCCATTCTACCAGCAGCTAGACAAAATGAGTGGTTATTTGAGATCTTATAGAATGTACAAGATTTGGGTCAACTTCTTCTTACTCATCCAAACAATTTGAAGGGAAAGAGAAAGAGAAAATGGAAGAAGCTGAGCAGTTGCTGCCCCAATCTGCCATTCAAACTCAGTTAGATCTCTTAATGGATGATGTCAATGAATATGCTAAGAGCAAAACCGAATTCTATGATGAATGATATTAGTTTCAGACAGCCACTCCTACCAGGAAACTGAAGTATAAAGAAGCACTCAAAATATTAATTGCTCTTGACAAAATGGTGATGAAAGCTATGAATGCTGTATCAGTATCTCATGCAATGAAAGGCAGAGACTAATTCTTCAACCTTATGCGCATTAAGAAACTTACTATGATTTGGGAGGAATTGAAGAAGAATTACGATCCTACTTGCCTAACCATTCATGATGACAAAACTACTTTCACTCAGTTGGATGCAGATTTGAGCTCTCTTCAAATGAAAGTCAAATCCTGGGAAATGGACCAAAAATTATTCATTCCAGTTGACACTAAGAGCAGCAAGTCCTCCAAGAAATCCTCAGAATTTGCGACGGACCAACCATCCGCAGCACAAGGCTCCCAACCCCTTCATCCAGCTCCATTGACAAAGCTCATATCTCATATGAAGTCCCAGTTGAACTCTTATCAGTTGCACCAGTGTTAATTGACAGAATCATGGAAATCCCACTGATTAATGTTGATCAGATCATTCAAACTGTGACAGACAACATCTCACTGTCTAAGTCAACTGATGAAGACACAAGAACAATCAAAGAAGCAATCATTATAGAATCAGTTCCTCCTACCAGTGTCATGATTTCCGAGACATTTTTTTGCGTCTGAATCTCTACTTCCTCATCTCGCTCCAATATCTCCAATTGACAAAGAATCATCAATTACGATCGCTCCTTCCACTTCTACAAAGTCAGAAAATGAACTCGCTCAATTGGTTGAATCAGTGGATAATGTTGAACCAAGAACCAGTTGATCTCATTTTCTGCACCTAAAGAGAACATCCCTACTGAATCACCAGAGATAGAAATAGGAGAATAATTTAAATTGGATGACATTCTTACAATTCTCACTGGTATATCTTCTCTTATCTCTCAAATTAAGACTGGACAGACGCTGACTGATACTGATATTGCAAATCTGAAAGACAAAGTGGCCAAAGATCTTAAGAATTTATCCAAAGATGTCCATTAGTTCTTCACTCAGCTGGATTCTATGCGAAAGAATTGCGTATCCATTTCTCAACTATCCAGCTCTCATGATACACTTTCACAGAAGATGGATTTGGTTCACACCAACCTATCGTTCAAAATTGATTAAGTTCACACCCAGTTTTCCTCCAATATCGACAATATGTCAGCCCAAATGGCTTCAATTGTGTAAATTCTACGACGTCATGTTTCTACTCCTAGTGTTGACAAAAAGAGGGAAGAAGAAACAAAAAATTTTGCCGAACAGTCTGGATCAGTATTTGAGAACATGAATGTAGAACAAGAATGAATTTTATATATCAGTTTCGGATAATATATTTTCACCAGCCTCTCCTCAATTTCAGTTGCCTACATTAGATTTTTGCATTATTTTGTCAAACACCAAAAAAGAAAAATGGTTGGATCAAGAATTTGGTACATTTTGGTTAACAAATAATAATGTGATAAAAACTAACTTAAGAGAAACTGATACAGTCGGTACAGTTAAACAAAACTGATATCGCTCTCAAACTAGATAAATAAGTCTAAAGAATTTCAATTTACCAAACATCATAATCAGTCTACGACCGTACTTTAAACTGATGTCTACATCAAGTAGTTTGAACAAACTGATCACAATAATGTACAAGTCTAGACTGATCGTAACAGTGTACGAACTGTCAAAAAAACGTTGACATGGATTAAACAGCCAACATTCATTTTGATTGAACGGATCTATTTTTGAGAGTATAAATATAGGATGAGTTGACTTCAAAAAGAATTAACCATTCCCTGATAAGACTAAGTATTCAAAGTCATTGATATACATGAGAAAAACTGAATCAGTTCAGCACACCCTTAAAATAATTGTATCTGATCTTTTAAGGATTATTTCGTGCTAAGTTAGTATCATTTTGTATTACTTGTGCATAGTAGTTTAGTAGACTGCCTATTAATCAATTTGAGATACTAGGAGTTTCAGTTTGACAGTGTTTAAGACCAAACTGAATAGAGATATTACAAACTACTTGTATAATCCAAAGTCTTCTAATACGAACCTTCCTAAAGAAGAAGAGGTGACGTAGGAGTTTCAGTTCTCAGAACATCCAGAAACATATCTGTCATCTTTACACTTCAGCTTACCCCTTCCCATTCATTATGTGATTTGTTCTAATTTTTCAGCCTAGCTTCTTTCCGCACTTATATGTTAGCAAACTGATATAGACACTCGAGAATATTCAGTTTAGTTGCCAACCCATCTAAACTAATCGAACAAATTTCATATTGTGTTTAAGTTTTTATTCAACCTCCTTTCTAAACACTTAACCGATCCTACACTCATTACGTGATTTGTTCCAGACATATATAGATACTGATTTGAATGACACGAATGTGCCAAAGGTCACTCCTCCAATTATCAAGATCACTACTTTTGTTGCTACTATTCATGTGAGTCATGCTGAGAAATTCGACGACTCGAATTTCAAAAGGTGGCAATATAAGATGTTATTCCATCTAACCACATTGAATCTAGCAAGATTCCTTACTTAGGATGCTTCCAAACCAATTGAGATTGACGAAGATGTACATACTATTAGTGCTATTGATACATGACATTATTCATATTTCTTGTGTAAAAATTATATAATGAATGGTATGGTTGATTCGCTATATAATATGTATAATGAAAAGAAAACGGCTCGAGAATTGTGGGAGCCTCTGGATCGAAAATATAAAGCCAAGGATGTCAGGGCCAATAAAGTCACGCTCTTTAGCCATAATTCGTATTTCTTGAATTTAGCGTATAACTTAGCATCTGAAGAATCGGGTGAAGTTGTTCCTTGTGATCCTTTTCACTTGGTTAATATACGAGAATGTCGTCGACAAATACTACCACAAATTTTTCGAGGAATATCTTGAATATTATGTTCATGAGATCCATGAAGGTCGCTGGATCATTTGTCAATCCATGGCATTACCGTAAACTCGTAATGTTCATACTTTATTCTGAAGTTTGTCTTTGAAACGTCTTCTGATTTGACCTTCAGTTGATGATATTATGTCCTCAAATCAAGCTTGGAAAAGACTGTAACTCATTTGAGTTGATCGAAAAGATCGTCTATCCGTAAAAGATGATATTTGTTCTTGATTGTGATCTTATTAAATTCTCTGCAATCGATTGACAATCTCATACTTTCATCATTATTCTTTACAAATAAGACTTGAGTTCCCCAAGGAGAGATACTTTATGATTTATAGAAAAAAAATTCCATATTAGTAATATATATGTGAACTGTGTACCCCAGCCCAAATTGTACTAAAAAAAAGCCGAAAAGAATTCAAGGTTCGGCCCAGTTCATAAAAAGCCCTGATCCTCTTCGTCTTTTCTCCACTCCAATTCTCTACATTTTGACCTAAAATCTTGCTGCGTTCCACTACTGGCATAAGTAGCATCCTTGACCTCCTCCTGTATGAGATTGCCGGTGCGGGAGAATTTTTCTTCGGGGGCAGAAAGAAAGGGGGAAGGAATCCTACAGCTGAAGTTTTGAATCTCGGTTCCGCCCTTTTGCGTGAGTTTTAAGCAGTTAGGATACGTCGCAATTCCAGGTAACGAGCAAGAATCCCGCTTGTCGATGAAATTTGCCAGTTTTTTGTGTATTCTTGACAATTGCGTTAAGTTACTTGATTTAATTTGTAAATGATGAAATAATGTGTTTTTGGCCTAATTATTTGAGAAAGTTAGAGATACTTTTTGTGGGTTTCTTATATTAGCTCTTGGGATTGCTTGTAAATACTTTAAAGAGCAAGATATATTAGGGAAGATGACGCCCGGAGTCCCTAGTCCTTAACATGGAGTTGTTGGAAGTCTGCTAGTTTGTTTTGGAGTAGAGACTTGATTCTTGGAGATTGCAAAATTGATAAATGGGATCGGTTGAAATCAATCTGATTTCGAGTTCTTGTTTTGATTTGCTTTGTGCGTTTTTCTAACTTAAGTTGTAACTTAATACATAAGAAAGTCAGGGATGCATAGCTGATAGCGCAATGACGAAAGCATGTAAGAAAGCCGAAGATTTATCATTTTTCTATGAATTATACAGTGCTTAGGGAAATGGCATTGATGGAGATGCATAAGATATTCTTGTGGACTTGTACATATTTCTTTATGTGAAGTTGTTTAGTATAAAACGCCGAGTTTCTATTTTTCGCAGATGGCGTTGGTTGTTATCTGTGGCCAACCGTGTAGTGGAAAATCAACCGCTGCATCATGCCTGGCCGAAGCCCTTCAAGAATCAGAATCCAAGCCATCAGTCAAAATCATTGATGAATCTTCTCTTCATCTTAATCGTAACCAAAGTTATGTTGACATGGTGGCGGAAAAAAATTTGAGAGGAGTGCTTAGATCACAAGTCGATAGGTCATTATCTCGAGATAGCATAATCATAGTGGATTCTTTAAACAGCATAAAAGGTTACAGATATGAGCTTTGGTGTCTGGCTCGTGCAGCAGGAACTAGATATTGTGTTCTCCATTGTGATGTTGAAGAGAGCACTTGTCGAAAATGGAATCAAGAACGCAGCGAGAAATCAGACTCTTCTTATAATGACAAAATTTTCGAAGATCTGGTGAGAAGATTCGAGAGGCCAGACAGCAGAAACCGTTGGGATTCTCCATTGTTCGAGTTATGGCCTTCCAGAGATGGCATCGAAAAATCCTCATCTGCTATAGTAGATGCTGTTACATATCTAACAAAAAAGGTGGACTCGAAAACTAGGGACGTGAAAGTACTGCAGCCTACTATTGCGACGCAAGGTGCACGGTTAACAGAGGCAAATTCTCTTTATGAGCTTGATAGAGCAACACAAGAGATAACAAATATGATTGTGGATGCTCAATCTCGGGCCATAGGAGGTCCCTTGAACGGTGTGTCTCTTGGACCAGGCTTACCGAACCTTAACATTTCACGACCTGTTAGCTTGCCAGACCTGCGTAGGCTCAGACGAACATTCATAAAATTAACGGGGCAGTCGAGTTTAAGCGGTCCTCCTCCACCTTCCGATGCAGACAGTGCAAAGAGGTTGTTTGTAGATTACTTGAATAGAGAATTTGGAACTAGTTAAACAAAGATATCCATGCATTATTGGATTACAACATTGAGAAGGGCCGTATTATGATGTATTTTAGACTTATTTCACATATTGTTTTTGGATTTCCGGGGTTTTTTTTTAGAATAAAAGTTTAATCACTACGATTCCAATCCAAAGTCATGCTTTACAAGAGTTGACAACCAAATAGATAGATTACAATTGATCCATTTGAAACTAGATTCAGATTTCCGAGTTGGTTTATTAACTCAGAAGCTGGTTGTTGTGGTGGTTATTAAATTTTTGTGCAGAGTATTTTAAATTTATCAGAATTTGGTGGGATAGAATAAAATAAAACCATGTTCTCTTCTTACCATATTATTCTTTTGTATTAATTGAAGAAATCACATGACTTGAAGAACCTTAGGTTTAAATCAAGATTGAAATTCTTGAAACATTATGATGTTAGTGAGGAAAAAGTCAGTGAATATCATGCAAACAACATGATCTTGTTTTCTTTTTTTTTTTTTTTTAT
>NC_133323.1:8742990-8796622 GCF_012295235.1 Primulina huaijiensis | reverse complement strand
ATTATTATTTTTAATTTTAATGATTTTATTGTCCTAAAAGACATTAATTCCTAATTTATCAGATATTGATTTCAAAAAATAAAATATATTGCAATAATTCGACGTGGAATATATTTATCTAAATTTTTTTTAGTCAATTTAAAACACACTTAAATTTTAGGTTAAGTTCGACTGCACAAACCCATTTAATTTCCAACAATATATTGAACAAATGTGAAATCATGGCATCTGATAGATTTTTGAATTGAGTTTGTTCTTACTCTTATAACAAATTATTAACAGTCTGATTTCGTTGCAATATAAGCAAGTAAGAATAAGTTAATTTTGAGGATTACTGCATTAGTTCGGACTTAAAACGCATCGAAGAATAGCGACCGCGAATCTATCAATTTTTTAGTGTTGTAGAGACATAAATTATTATTATTTTTTAAAAAATAATAATAATTCAAATCCACGTTAAAAAAAAACCATCAAAATAATAATAATTCAAATCCACGTTAAAAAAAAAAACCGTCAAAATAATAATAATTCAAATCCACGTTAAAAAAAAACCCGTCTCATTGTATCAAATCAAAGATGGAGTTGAAAAGGCAGCACTGAAACAATGTACCGAACATTGCGATAACCCGAGATGGGTTAACTTTTAACCAGAGTTGACGAACGTCTGTCACTCTGTAAAGGCCAATCCACACGCACGCAGGCACACACACTCCAAGGCCTTTTCCGTTGGCTAAATACGCTCAATCCCCCCATAAACATTCTTAAAAAAGACAGAATACAAGTAATTACAAAACCCCACCGTCCAAATGAAGAATTCATGTATCTATTATGTATGTATAAAAAGCCACCTTGGTTGGCCGATGTTGCTGTCTAGAAACCACCATTCCCCTATAGGTTCTCCCCTTTTAAGCTCCATAATTTTCATCCCTTGTTCGTTCTGTTTCGACCTACCATCTTGAGTAAGAAAGCGTTTTAGTAATCTTTTCTCATAATTTCTTTGCGATCTTGAAGCGGACATGGCTCTTGTTTTGATCAGTTTAGTGCTTCTCTCAACCATGTGTGGGCATTCAGGTATACTGCTCTTGTATTAATTTTAGTCTTACACGTTACTTTCTTGAAGAACAGTGAGAAGGGTCTGCAAAAGATGTCATTTTGTTTGCCATTTTTCGTTTCAATGTAGGTTGAAACTTTTTTTGAAAAAATAACCCGCGATACTTCATAAGCTGAGATCTGATCTGTTTATATATATGCATCCTTCTCTTTCTTTGATTTTCAATACACAGATGCTGCTTATTGCGTTTGTAATAGTGGAGGTGACAGTGCATTTCAGAAGAACATAGACTATGCTTGTGGAGCTGGAGCTGATTGCTCCCCGATACTTCAGAATGGGGCTTGTTACAACCCAAACACAGTGAAGGACCACTGTAACTATGCTGTGAATAGTTACTACCAGAGGAAGGGCCAAGTTGCTGGGAGCTGTGATTTTGCAGGCAGTGCTACTGTGTCTCCCACAACCCCTAGTGAGTAGTCCCACAATCATCACCTCGAATTCTGTTCTTTTCTCTGTAAAAATGGTCGGTTTTGCTTGAATGGTTTCTTGTTTTAATGTGTTTTCAGGCGCTGTTTCTGGCTGTGTTTACCCATCAAGTTCCAGGTGTGGTGCCTACTTCTTTTCCTTTTGTCTTCAAACATTATTAAATATCGAAACCTTTTGGATCTTGGAAATTGGTGTGAGATATCTTTGGTTTCAAGTGGTGTAATTAGGCATGTGATCTGTCATGATGTTGATGTGTAAACATCATTTGTCTTTCGTGTTTACATGTTACCAAACTTTGCCCGATTTTCAACCTCAGAGTTGGTGCTCTTATGTTGTGTCACACAAACAGGATAGTTTGAAAATTGATCGGTGGTTAAACATGGTTTTCGATACATGACAGTTCGTTATTTGCGAAAGGAGCTTAAGTATATATTAAAAACAAATACCAAGCAAAGGTTAGAAATCGAAAAAATTATATTTCATAATCTTGTTGAATCAAATATGATTTTTTTTTTTAAATTTTCATATCGGCCTTAATTGATAATCTTGGCTCTTGGCTCCGGTACTCGACTAATCCAACTCAACTCTTGGGCAGCAACGTCGGTAGCACGACACCATTGACCAACCCGACTATAGGAGGAACCACCCCAAACACGGGCGGAGGCACCACAACGGGCACAATTCCGGGTTCAACGACGACTCCAGGCATCAGCCTCGCACCGTCGGGCGGGACGGGCTTTAGCAACACGGATACTAGCAGGGCAAGTGTGACACCACTATCATCCCACCGCACCACAATCTTTATGCTCTTCTTCCTCACTTTAACTCTTTTACTTTCCTGATCGATGGCCTCGAGAATCTAAGGAAAGTGGACCAAAGGAGTCCTGAAGATTCGATAAACGACCTCGGTTTCAGCCATGGATGGGGATTGATTCCGCTAGAAGAATCTGCTTTTGTCTTGGGAAAGAAAAGTGGGGGAATCAGATTCCCTTTTTGGATGATCATGGTGTAGTTCGAATATTGTCTCGTATGTTTATATTTTTCCAATGTATATGTAAATAGAGAGGGAGTGACGGAATCATTTTCTCTAAATTTCTTATTGTGATTGAATTTGTCACCCCCTGTTTCTTAGTTTTTATTAATGTAATCTTTTTCCTCATCACTTGGAGCAACAAATTAGTAAATATTGATAATCTCACGTCAAAGCAAAACTCGTTATCTCCAGGAAAAATTATTGATTTGGGCTTCCCAGTTCGTTTAGTTATACGGCATCTCTTCAAATGTGGAATGCAATTTCTCGGAATGATACTCTTTATACTTGGTGTCACGAGGTTAGTCGACACTGGTGTTGTTCAATAATTACAAATCTAGTAATACAGTATATACCAAAACTAATTTATTTCTCACAATCAATCATTAAATTGTCTTTACAATATATATAAAAAAATGCGAAAGCGTTTACAACGACTCAAATAAAACTTAAAGACAAACATAAACTCAAATGACTCTAATTTTCGTACATCACCAATTTCAAAACTGGTCTTGTTCCTCTTGCTTTATCTGTTCTTCAGATTTATCTGGGGAGAGAGAGTAAAGGGTGACTGATATGGTCGTTACTCAGCAAATGGGGGTCGTTCGAGCACATACATAATAAATACACATGATTTTCGAAAACAACATATCATATCATGAATAACATAATTAGCAGAACATATCATCAGCATCAACATAAGCATATTTTGCTTAGACACTAAGATTCCTCTACTTTTCACTGTTTACTGATATCAATCACTAATTTTTATTACTCTAAGAGAGCGAGTCTATATAATTGTTACAATCCTACCGTGTAAGGCCATAAACATATCTTATATTGGGATTCACACTCATATCCAGTTGAATATTCATAATGCCAAAACATAAAACATACGATAATCGTATCAAGAATGAGTAAAAGAAGAATTGCACTCGACCGTAATTTCGAAAACGAAAAATGCATAATCGAAATTATACTTTTAAAACAAGCTTACTTATATTAGATCTGGATGTTAAAAACATGAAGGATGATTTTTGTGGCTAGGATTTTCGAATCCTCCTTAGATCCGGACTGCGGCAGAACTTCGACACTCGGCAGAACTGAGAGAGCAAATCTCGAAATTCTTGAGAGCACTAGGGAGCAACTTTCGAAAATTTGGCATAATTTTCAGGTGTGATTTACGATTGGTTGGCTCCTCATATTTATAGGGGCTGACTGCTAACCTGATCGTGTATTATATATGCGTTTAAAGTTTTTAACCAAACTTTGAATCTAAGATAATTTATCCTTCTTTATCCATCTTCTTGGATAATTTCGAAAATAATCCCTTGGCCAGGCCTGAAATTTCGAATTCCAGGTCTAATTTTCAGCATCCGGTAGATCTCTTATTTTGCAGTACAATTTAATCTTTACCCTAAAATTTCATCTTTCCCCCTATTTAATTTCAAATTTTGTTGATATTTTATCTAAAAAAATAGGACACTTGATTTCTTTGAAATCTTTGTATGAAAAATTTTGAATTTCTCACGCATGTAATTCCTTATCGTTCCTCTATCTAGTATCTTCGAAAATTATATATATAAATACATGAAAAATTCAAAATCTCATATTGCATTATCCTCTCGTTTGGTCTCCCTTTTATCATGATCCATGTGTATCAATATTATATCAAATCTTATATCTTTATCTTGCATTTTCTTGCCAAATTTCGAAATTTTGTGTAAGGCCCTAAAATATATTATCCGGTAATTTGGCATAATTATTGAGTTGTAAATTAAAATAATTATTTATTTCAAATAATTTTTGAAAGTGTGTTAAAAATATTTATTTTAGAAAATTAGAGAATTAAACGATATAAAATACATATAGAGTTTAAATAACACACGAGAGGAAAAAAATACAGATGAGGATAATTGAGCTTGAGTTACTATTTTTAGTAATCAAATAATATTAAATACATATATATTCATACTATATACTCACACACACCATTAAAAAGAGGAAAAAAGAAGGAAGAGAGAAGAGAAACCCATCTCCTTCTCCAAACCATTCCCGCGGCTATAGTAGTAGCTACCGTAAATTCATCATATCTCCTCCATCCGAACTCGAAACTTAAAAATTCTTGAAGGGTTGTGTTCCAACATCTTAAGCTTCAATTCAAGCCATAAATCGGAAATTTTGAGCAAGGATTCAGGTACATCAAAGTTGCTGTTCGAGGCTCTGTCATGCGTGATTTCTGGTCCATTTTAGGTGAGTCATTTTCCTTTTATAAGTATTTTAAATTTTTGGTATATCCTATTTACGGGGAGATCATGTCAAATTTTTTTCAGGCCCCGAGGTCCATTTTAAATTATTTTATACTTTTTTCTGCTGTAGATTTAAATAAATCATTTTTGGTTTGATAATTAAACATACTTTAAGTTATTGAGCCTCACATCATGGTATCAGAGCGTAATCTAGGATACGCTCAAACTAGAGTCTAGGACACTCGAGTAGGCAATAAAATGTTCGTTGCACTTGTGTGTTACTACTTGCTAGCATGTTTAAATGTCTACGTTTTATGTTTACTTTGGCTCTATTTATTGTTTGTTACATGTTATAGAATGGAAGGAGCAAGTGAAAATACTGCTGGTAGAGGTCGTGGTAGACCTCGTACTGTTGTTAGTGATGAGGATGATACCCAAGCTGTTGGTCAGTTAGAGCATCTTAGGATGGATGAGTTAGTTGCCTATTTCCATACTATGCATCCACCTCGATTTAGTGGCACCGAAGGAGCAGAAAAAACTGAATTGTCAGTTGTTGAGATTGAAGATTTGTTTGAGTTGATTGAGTATCCACCCGAGCGTCGTTTGAAGTTAGCACTCCATCAGTTGAGAGACCGTGCTAAGATGTGGTGGTCTACTAATTTGATGACTTTAGATTCTCAGAGGATAGTTCCGTCTTGGGACATTTTCAAGTTGAAATTCCGAGAGAGTTACTGTCCACCGTCATTCTATAGTTCCAAGGCTTTTGAATTTCACAATCTCAAACAAGGTGATAAGTCTATTGAGGAGTATGCTGATACCTTATATGTTATATTGAGTTATGCTCCTCACGTTGCTGCCAGTCAGGGTGCGGTTGTTGGGAGTTTAGTCGATGGATTGAATGACCGTCTTCATCCTTTTGTTTTTACTAGAAGGCTGATGAGTTATCTTGAGGCAGTGGAACTTGCTAAGAGAGCTGAGGCTAGTTTGAGGAGAAGTGTCAATCGAGCTCTTATTCACCATCATCACTCTGGGAGGCAACATTTTAGCCCATCTGGTATTGCATCCTTTCGTCCTAGAGGGAAACAATTCAAGAAATCGGGTTCTACTTCTTCAAGTTCTGACAGATAGAGTGGACATTGTTATTCTAGCCCTTATTGTGATCATTGTGGAGGCAAGCATTACAACAATCAGTGTGTGGGAGTTCAGGGAGTCTGCAATGTATGTGGCAGACCGGGTCATTTTTCTAGATTCTGTCCAAGTCAGACTGGAAAATCAACTCAGACAGCTAGTGGGGCACAGAGTTCCAGCACCATCTCATTCTTCTCACTAGTCTAGTCGACCTCCGCATCCGTTTAGAGGTCAGGGTGGTCAGCAATAGAATCAACCATCGGTTCGTGTGTTTTCTTTAAATGAGGATGAGACACAGTCCACTCCAGGAACTTTATTACCGGCAACAGCAATTTGTGTGTTTTTCAGCACGAGTATTGTTTTGCACTGGCGCATCTAATTCTTTTGTTTCTCATGCATTCGTTAACTCGCATCATCTTTGCACTTGCTAGTATGAATTCTCTTCGTTTAAGTGGAAGATTGGTTGTTCCAGATATGGAGGTTTTGAGTACACTCATCCTTAAGGAAGCCCATTGCACCCATTATATTATCCACCATGGAGGTAGGAAAATATATTGTATTCTAAGACCTCAGTTTTGGTGGAAGAAAATGAAAAAAGACGTGGTTGAGTTTGTATCACGATGCATAGTTTGTCAGCAAGTCAAAACAGAACGAACGAGATTGGGAGGATTACTGCACAGTCTTGAGATTCCTCAGTGAAACTGGGAGCACGTGGCTATGGATTAAGTCACGCATCTGCCATGTACTTCTCGCCATTTTGATGCCATTTTGTTTTCGATAGGTTTTCTAAATCGACACATGTTATTCCTTATGATATAACGTATTCGTACAAGAAGATGACCCGTTTGTATATAGAGAATGTAGTGAGACTACATAGAGTCCCAGTTGCAATAGTTTCTGATCGTGACTCTAGATTCACATCCAAGTTTTGGACTAATTTTCAAAAAGAGATGAGTATACGACTTGCAATGAGTACTGCGCACCATACCCAGATAGATGGACAGACAGAGCGTACAATCCAGACTCTCGAAGACCTGCTTCAAGCTGTAGTCATTGATTTAAGTGAAAGTTGGCAGGAGGCTTTACCACTAATAGAATTTTCATATAATGACAGCTTTCAGGTGACAATTGGTACGGATCTTTTTGAAGCTTTGTACGGTAGACGATGTCGATCACATCTCTGTTGGGATGAATTTTGTGAGAAACTGTTGACTGGACCTGATATTGTTCAAGAAATGCATGATAAAGTCTAGTTGATTCGTTAGAGAATGTAAGTTGCTCAGTATCGGGAAGTTAGTTATGCTAACAAATGTCGTCGACCTCTAGAATTTCAAGTTTGAGATTTTGTGTTTCTGAGAATCTCTCCGTTTAGAGGTGTTGTTCGTTTGGCATGAGAGGTAAGCTGTCACCTCGTTTCGTTGGTCCCTATGAGATTGTTGAACGTATTGGGACTTGTGCTTATCGGCTAGAGTTGTCACAGTCATTGTCTCGCATCCACAATGTTTTTCATGTTTCTATGTTGCGTAAGTATGAGCCCAATCCATCTCATGTGATTCAGCCTGACGAGATTGAACTTGACCCTTCTCTATCATATACCAAGTATCTTGTTTGTATCTTGGATTGTAAAAATAAAGTTTTATGTAATAAAGTTATACCACTTGTGCTGGTCGAGGTATGGTGCAGAAGAATCAACGTGGGAAACAGAAGAGAAGATGTGAGCATCTTATCCATATCCGTTTGATTATTAGTATTGAATTGTGGTATTCGCATCATGTGTAAGATGTATGTGTATAAACAGAAATTTCGAGGAAAAAATTTGTTTAAGGGTGTGGAGAAATGTAAGACCCTAAAATATATTATCTGGTAATTTGGCATAATTAGAATAATTATTGAGTCATAAACTAAAATAATTATTTATGTCAAATAATTTTTGAAAGTGTGTTAAAAATATATATTTAGAATATCGGAGAATTAAGCGGTATAAAAAGAGGAAAGAAGAAGGAAGAGAAAAGAGAAACTCATTTCCTTCCCCAAACCATTCCTGCAGCTACAGTAGAAACTACCGTAAAATCGTCGTATCTCCTCCGTCCCAACTCGAAATTTAATTTTTTTGAAGGTTTGTGTCCCTAACATCCTAAGCTTCGATTCAAGCATAAATCAGAAATTTTGAGCAAGGATCCAGCTAGATAAAAGTTGATGTTCGAGGCTCTGTCCTGCATGAATTTTGGTTCATTTTAGGTGAGCTGTTTTCCTTATTAATGCGATTTTTACAACTGGAATTTGTAGAAATGACCTAAATCAATCTTGTAGTTCTTTGTGTTGGCTGTCATTTAACACTATAATCATTGACTTCCAGTTAGCAAGGATTTGATATGAAATTTTTATCAAAATGCATCAAAACTGTATTATGTTTTGGAGTATGGATGCAAACATATTGTATTTGGGTAGATGACCTTTGTGTACTTGGATTTTGGAATTTTGGTTCAAATAAAAATTGTATATCTATTATTATCTTTGAAATGAGATCAGAATTGTTTAAATATATCAAGAATTTAGAAAGTTATGTGTTTTTTTGTGAAACTGCTCGGCTGTCGGAATCTATCCGAGAACATAAATATTATAGTGAGTTCAATTAAATTCAAGACACAAAAGATTGGGAATTTGAATATGGTTTTAACTGGACAAACTTAGATAATTAATTTTCTTTCATTTACAATTGGCGAATATTGATTTTAGTCAATATTGATTGAGATATGAATTTTATGCTCTTAAGTGCTGAATATGGAACTGTAACAGAAGATAGTTTCATGGTTTCTGTTTTTGGACATTTAATCGCGTCGAGATGATCAAACTTCTGTTGATTTATTCTAGTAAAATGTGGTATTATTTAGCTTATTGTTATGTGTTTTAGGCCGATAAACTTTAAAGTTGTTCATTGATCGTCGTTTATTGGTATATGTATGTTACAGTTCGGTAACATACAATGGTAACACTTAAATTATGTTTTAAACATATTTATGTGTTGTTATTGTTGTTTATGTGATTATGTGAATTGTTTGAGTTGTTAAACGCATTATTGAGTTAAATGTTCAGTTAAATGGCATTTAGTTTAGGGCATACTGTTATGACATACAAATTGAGCCATATCGTTATTGTTGACCAATTACTATTGTTCATTGTTATTCGGTACTGGCTGTTGTATAACTCGGGATCAGGGTGTGGCTGATAGGCCTATAATGATACACTTGAAATCGTAGTTAAGATTGATCAATCCCGTTGTTAATGTAGTCCTTGGGGTGAGGTCTGAGATTGTGATATCTAGTTGTGGTTGTTTGTGTCATTCCTGTTATATATCATTATAGCTGTATGGAGGCCGAGTTGGGGGTGTTGATTAGCACGACCTATCATACCTCGCATACTTGGCAGGGCAGTTTAACTGCATGACAATGTAGCTTCCTTGTGTGTTGCTCGAGCGTTATTTTTGTTGATCGTATCGTTCGTTTGACTCCGTTTATCCCGTTGATATTGAGCTATGTTCATACATTTCACATTTCATCTACATATATATATTGATGCATGATTTATGTTATTGTTATGTTTGTTGGACTGTTTCATACCAGAATCCTAATCTCAGTAGTTTACTGGGGGCTGCTGTGGTTGTTTTTGGGCACTATGGTAGATTTCCCGAGTGGTTTTTCCACACCAGCAGAACCTGGTGAGCCTCGTGTCTATAAGTTTTAGATGACAAGGTGATTTTTCTGGTTTTATATGTAGATGATATCCTATTGATTTGGAATAATGTTGGGGTGATGACATCTGCTAATAAATGGTTGGCTCAATAGTTTGACATGAAAGACTTGGAAGAAGCAAATTATGTACTAGTTATCCAAGTCCTTTGAGATAGGAAGAACAAGCGAATTTCTTTATCTCAATCTGCGTTTATTGATAAAATATTGGTGAGGTATGTAATGTAAAATTCCAAGAAAGGACAAACACTTTTCAGATATGAAATTCACTTGTCACATAAGCACAATCCAAAGACTCCAAGTGAAGTAGAATACATGAAACCAGTTCACTATGCTTTGGAAATAGGAAGTCTCATGTATGATATGTTGTGTACTCAACCATATATTTTTTATTGGAATTTTTAGCATATAAAAATGTGATTTGAAGGGAAGGAGAGAGGGGATTCAAGTTTAGAAGTCCATCCTAATCTTAGGTTGAAGTCAAGAAAAATTAATGTTTGTATTCTAATACATTTTATGTAGTCATTAAAAGTCCATTGAAATTTCGAATAACTTAAAACTTTTATAAAATTATTAAAAGTCAAGATCGAATATCATTTTAATTTAAACTCTACAAATGTTTGTTTTAGATACTGCTAGATTTCTATAAAAATTTTAAAAATCTAGATTGAATACCCCAAAATCTATAAACTCCACAAAGCTCTTTAAAAAGCATTGATTCTCCCGCATTGAACATACATATTTCGAAATATGGGCTGCGCTTGACGGAGAACGACCACTATTTTTCACGATACTCATTTTCTAAATTTCAATTCACCTATAAATAGAAATTTCATAATTTGATGAATGATGACAAAAAAAAATCTTAGAATGATCTATAAATTATATATAACACAAAACACTAATTTATTAATATGTGCTCTAATTTATCAAGTAAATAGAACCAAAAAGAAATCAATAATATAACAAAAAAAAAATGGTCCCCTTTCAGAAATGTCACATTAATTCCTATGCCTTTTTCCCCCAAATATACACTCTTTTATCCCAGACAAGTTTTACAATTATTCATATATTAAATGCATAAATCACTACATAAAACAATTTTATCACGTTTCTTTTAATGATTAAAGTAGGCAATATCCAAAAACCACAGCTAAATCTAAAAACAAGCACATTCAGTCATATAACTTGAACTCTTGACGTTTAATGAAACCAGCCAAAGAGATGATCGGTTGTCTACTAGTGTAGGCATGGTACACCTAGACACTAGGTAGCAAATTACTTAAAAAAGATCGACGGTGACGAAGATGATGATGATCATGTTAGAGTTTTTTTCAACAAAATCATGTTTCTATAACTATGCACATGATAAACGATATGCGAAAGCGGATCGAGCGTTACCTCCGGTCATCGAATAATTTGTAATTTTTCTGTTATCTTCCGATTAAAGCTTTCTAAGCACTCCAACTCTCTCTGTAAATGGTGTATTTAGTTGTTATGAGGTGTGTACTTAGGACCTCAATAATTGCTATTTATAGGCATTTATCATACTATCAGTAAGTTGATCGGGAGCTCGAGAGTCAAAAGAAGAGGCGTATGCTTGTCTCAATTTTCTAAAATTGAGGCGGTGCATTTATCGTTTTTAAAAAATGTAGGCTATGACCGTCGCCATGCCCTATGCGTCTTTTCTTCTTTTGATATGGATTATTTTTTCTTACATTCTCCCCCTTGGTCCATATATCTCTTTTACCATAGGAGAAAACAAAAAAACGAATCATGACAATATGTCATCTAAAAGAGAGTATTATCTTCCATGTAGTACAATACATTATGTATCTCAAATCTGTATAACTTAATGAATAAACCTTATGTTTATTCAATGTACAAATTTATTGATATTTCTCGAATCAATGAATGTGAGCAAAATAAATATGAGAAAATATCACATTATAGTTTTATTAAATTTATTTTTACAACTAAATTGCATAAAATAACCAAGTCTCATTCTTTCGGTATAATTCTTAAATTTAAATGGCGGCATGCCTTTTGTCAAAGGATCTGCAATCATCAGTTCAGTGCTCATGTGCTCGATATTTAATTTAATTTTTTTTATCTTTAACACGTTCTCCTATGACTAAATACTTAATGTCGATGTGCTTACTTTAACTATCACTTTTGTTATTTTTAACCATAAGAATAGCAGCTGAATTGTCACAATATATTCTTAATGGTCTAGATATAGAATCTATTATTCCAAGCCTTGAAATTAAACTCCTCGAGCATACATCATGTGAGGTTGCCTCAAAACAAGCTAGAACTCAGCTTCCACAGTGTAAGTAGCAGTCAGTGTCAGCTTTGCATTTCTTCAAGATACAGCGCCATCAGCTAACATGAAAATATATCATCATCACTTTCTTTGCATCTTTCCAGAGTGGTCTAAATCTGGATTACTCTGATATCTTCCTAACATCTCAACAACAAATGCAATGTTAGGTCTAGTGTAAACATGAGCATACATCAAGCTTCCGACAACAAAAGCATAAGAAATGTTTTTCTCTTGTTCCCGCTCTAAATCATTCTTTGGACATTGGCTTATATTAAACTTATCTCCTTTCACAATTAGAGCTATACTTGGTAAACAATATTTCATCCGATATCTCTCTAAAACTTTGTTGATATAGGTTTCTTGAGATATATATAGAATACCCCTAATTCGGTATCTATATATCTTAATGCCAATGACATGTGCATTAAAATGCATCACCCATATCTTTCATATCTCAAGAATTTTTCATTTCTCGATTCCACATTTCTAGTGTTCTGCTGTACCATTTGGATTTTTCGGCATATTTGATGAAATATCCACTTATAGTGCTTGAGTCAATTTTCTTTTCATGTGGGTTGTAAACTCTTATTTCTAAATGACAATCTCAAATACGTATATGTTGCAAACTCGGTTTTCAACCTTTAAATAATTCAAATGTCGTATTTGGGATATCCTTAGTTGGAATTCGATTTAATATATACACAGCTGTCTTAAGAGCTTCAGTCTACAAGGATTTAGAAGGTTTGGAGCTACTAAACATGCTCATCACCATGTCCAATAATGTTCGGTTTTCCTCTCAACTATGCAATTTTGGTCTGGAGAACCATGCATAGTATATTGGTTAACAATCACATCTTCTTGGAGATACATCGCAAACGGACTAGGTGCATGTCCATTCTCGATGTATCTACTGTAATATTCTTCACCTCTATGGGTTCTCATTATCTTAATTTATTTTTCACATTGCTTCTCCATTTCATCCTTGAAAACCTTAAAGGCATCAAGTGCTTCATTTTTGTTATGAAGCATGTAAATATATATGTATCGTGAGTAATCATCAATGAAGGAAATGAAGTATTTAAGACTTTGCATGTCCATATCTGGACAACAAATATCTAAGTGTATGATTTCTAATATTTATGTACTCCTCTTGGCACCTTTTTTTAGACTTATTGGTCTGATTTCCTTTTATGCACTCTACACAGGTCTCAAAATCAGTAAAATTTAAAGTAGTAAGTATTCTATCATTCACTAATCTTTTAATCCTCTCTATGAAGATGTGTCGCAATCTTCCGTGCCATAATATACACATCTTTTAATACGTCGTTGTATATTCATAGTGTTGTAATTATTTTGTAAAGAAATAGATAAAAGAACATCAATCATTGTATCATTTGCAACAATATTTGATTTATAAAATACATTTATCGAATAATCCAAAAACTAAAGGGAATAGCCAAGGGGTACAAGATTTTAAACCGAAATTAAATTCCTACAAAAACTAAGAACATAAAATGTCCTTTCCAATTTTAAAATAAAACCACTATCCAATATAAGGCAACAAGTCCCACTAACCTCCACATGCGAAGACATCTTGTTTCCTGAATAGATGTTCCGCTCATTTCCTTGAGGTTTTCTTAGGCTTTGTATATCCTGCAAGGTATTTGTAACATGGATTTTAGAACCAGAATCAATTTACCATGTGTTATAAATCATGCCAATCATATTAGATTCTTAACAGACACATGAAATAAGATTACCTTTCTTTTCAAGCCAATCCTTAAATTTATTGCAATCTTTCTTCATGTGTCCCCTCTTTTTACAGAAGAAACACTTGGATTCTTTCTTGATATCAGGTTGGGGTGGAATTATTCTTTTACATTTTTCTTTGATTTTGGCTTGCTTCTTATACTTCCTCATGTAGTCATAAAAACATTATCACTTGTTTCCATTAACAACATTCCTTCCTCTTGAACACACATGGTCATTATTCATTTATTGACCATTTATCTTTATGTGTGTTGGAAGAAATTTTGAAGGATTCATATTGTCGTGGAAGAGTGCATAAAATGAAGCGCACAAGAAAAATTTCAAACATTTTCACTTCAAGTGTCTTGAGTCGAGCCGCTGTGTCCCGCATTTTCATGATGTGATCTCGTACACCTCTCATACTGATGAGCTTTATTGAAGAGAATTACATTATTAGGATACTGACAAGTGCCTTATCTGAAGACTGAAACTGTTCATCAATAGCCTTCAGTAATTTTTTGACATTATTTTGCTGATATATGGAACCACGCATGTCAGCAGAGATTTTGGTATTTGTGAACATTACGCAGATTCGATTAGATCGCTTCCATTTTTCATAAAGATCAACATCATCTGGAATGCCACACATGTCAGTAGAGATTTTGGTCTTTATGAACATTATGCAGAGTCATTGTATCGCTTTAATTTTTCATAAAGATAAACATCATCTGGAATGCTATTTTCAGTAACAGCAGATGGTTCGTCTTTCCGTACATCATAATCAATATTCATCCACCCAATTGAAGAAGAATTATTTCTTTCCATATTTTATAATTATCTCCTTTCAGTTCGGGAATATAACATTTCATATCGGAAAAACTCGTAGGTTGCGTAACTGCATAAAAATATAATATGCTTATTATTTTTAAAATTTTTCAGGTAATATCATGTTTTACCAATACAAATCATGTTTTAAAAATGTAGTAACATAAAATTTGCATGTGTGCTAAAATTTTAATTCAATAAGATTTTTCTTTTATGATAAAATTATCAAAATATATTTTCCCTTAACTCATGTGGGTAAATTAAGAAAAATATAATTTTTATATTTTAATCTAATTAGTTATATAAATATAACACAAATATTTGAGGGGTAAAATTTATTATGTTTATATAATTAATTACAATTGATGTCCATTATGTGATCCAAATCTACTTAATACATAATTTTTCATAATTAAGGATGATGTGTCTATTCCTCAATAATTTTTCATAATTAAGGATGCTATGTCTATTCCTCAATTATTTAAAATTATACGATTCACTGAAAATTTTTTTGGCTTTACTTAATGTTTTTATATAATAATTGTTTAGTGACACAATCAAAACTTTCCAAGAGTGCTCCCAGGAAAGATAGGTAGGGTTAAGGCTATTTAAATACCTAACTCCTAGATATAACAACGTTCATCAGGAAGATCAGCGGCAAGTCAAGGCACTTTAAACCGATCTATGAAGAACTCACTCAGATCATGTTTTCTTATGTCACCTTATAATTATTATTTAATTTAATTATCCACATTTATGTGAATCTTTATAAGCTAAAACTTTAATTAAATAACTTTACATTCATATTTTTACTTGATATGTTTATTTAAAATTATAAACAACTTTTTATAATTTAATATAAACATAATGTGAATTTTAATGTTCTGAAATCTCAACATAAAAAAATATTTATGATTTTTATTTCAATGTATTAATATTATTACACTTACTATTACATGTATATACATAAACAATAAATTATACATACATATAATAGAATGAAAATTTTATTCACAATTAAATTATACGTAAAATTTAAAACTATTTTAATACGTACAAATTATCCAAATGCTGTATGTATACCTAATTATACATATGACTTAAATAATGGAAGACTTCAATGAGTAGGTCTCTTGTGAGACGGTCTCACGAATCTTTATATGTGAGACGGGTCTATCCTATCGATATTCACAATAAAAAGTAATACTCTTAGCATAAAAAGTAATATTTTTTCATGGATGACCCAAATAAGAGATATGTCTCACAAAATACAACATGTGAGACCGTCTCACACAAGTTTTTGCCGATTTCAATTGTGTGGGTCTTTTTTTTCAATTCAATACACTACAAGTTTTGTTTAAATGATTGAATGCAAGCAATCTCATTTAGTTTCTGAATTCAATTACCAACAATCACAAATTATTGATAGCAAACTTTCGAAGTCTTCTTCTTTTTCTCTCAATATCATAAACCAGTTGCACTCATTTGTGCTATTTAAATTTTTTTTTTTTGGCTCATTTCAGAAACAAATCTAAATTTCAAGATTTCAAACAAAAACTTCAAAGTGCAACCTATTATACCCATAAGAAATTTTCAGGTAAATTTCTTAATATTATTATGTTCGAACTTCAAATTTCAAGTTTCTTACGCAAAACTTCAATAAATAATTTCTTGAAGTTCATGATACCGATTTTCAGTAATGAAAACAAATATTTTCAAGACAGATGTATCACGGGTTTGATGCCAAATGTTGGAGTTTTTTCAACAAAATCATGTTTCTACACAACTATGAATATGATAAACAATATGCGGAAGCGTGTTGAGCGTTACCTCCGGTTATCGAATAATTTGTAAGTTTTTTGTTTTCCTCTGATTAAACTCTTCTAAGCACTCTAACTCTCTCTGTAGATGTTGTATTTTGTTTTTATGAAGTATGTGCTTAGGGACATCAATCACTGCTATTTATAGATATTTCTCATACCATCAATGCGTTGATCGGGAACTCAGAGAGTCAAAAAGAAGAGGCACATGTGTGTCTTAATTTTTAAAGTTAAGGCAATGCATGTACCGTTTTTAAAAAATGTAGACAATGAACGTCGCCATTTCTTACACGTTTTTTCTTCTTTTGATATGTGTCATTTTTTCTTACAGATGATGCATTGGAATAGCATGAATAGGGAGCGAGATATTGTTAATTTTCAGTTTTTTTTTTTTGGGTATGGAATTCGAACACCGGCCTATTGCTTGGTCTGCTCTTTGCTGCCCCAAAGAATCCTGTGGTGCTGGATTGCTGGTCCTGCGGACTTGAAGATTTGGAACAAAGCTTTATTAACGCAAGTGCTTTGGGACATACAATAATCCTGCAAGGACTCCACTTTGGATAAAATGGATCCATTACATTTATCTCAAGGCTCGTGGGCATCTTTTCTTCCGGCCATAAGTTGGAAAGGTTCTTTCGCTGTGACTACCATTCCCAGCGACCTACGTTGGTAAAAAAGAGCCTATATATCGTGACAAGGCACGACTTCTGGCACTTCTTCCGCTGTCTACCTTATTTGGAACAGGGGCGTAGCAACAATATGGCCTTGGTAAGGCTCAACCGTTGCAGCTCTTTCGCCGTTTAACAAGCTAAATAGGGATTCCCAAGTTTATCAATGATCTTAAAGAACGGTGATAAAGTTTTGAACGGCCATGTACAATATTAGAAAGACAGTGTGTCATTCGATGTTTCTCAGAAGTAAATGGGAGGGTGATCGGGCATCTTAGTGAAGAAGGGCGTAGCCATCTTTGGGCTAAGATGGACTTCAACCCACATATTTCATTTTTAAAAAAATTATTATTTTTAATATGTTTTTCAACCTCATGTTTAAAAATAATAAAAAAATAAAAAAAACAATCTCACAAATCACATTTCATTCATATCTATTGGTTGGTTTAGTAGATTTTGAAATCATGTGACTTTATGGTAAAATTTGACAACCTAAAATTATATCGAACATTTAGTTGTTATTATTTAAGTTGCGATATTATTGACTTATGATGTATATGAATTTTGAGTATAGATTTTTACCTTAAAAATCTATTTTTGCGAATTTTGAGAAAAATAATCAATTAATTATTGAAATATTTGAGAATTATTAATATTGTAATAATTTTTTTTTTTTGTATTATGATTTTTTTAGTGAGAATAACATAAAATTGAATAATTATGACATTTGAAAAATAATTCTTCGTTGAAAATTTTTGGGATAATTTAATTTTTCTAATGAAGTAACTCAGAGAATGGAGAAAAATACTATAAAGTTATTTTTAACCAAAAGAACAGACATTGAATAGTAAGGAGCATACATTAATTATACCATAGGGGTAATCAAGATATCGATTTAAATCAAAGTAACTAATAGAACTGAATTAAATTGAAAAGAGATATGATTTATTTGGATGTTCGGTTTTAATTTTTATAATATCAGTTATTTCAGTTCAGTATTGGTTTTTAATATAAAACTTCAGTTGACCAAACAAATATAACTTTTATTTAAAAAAAGTAATATTATCAAATTTTATGTAGGATCATGTGATTGGTTAGAAATGTGTTAAATAAAAAATCACATTAGTTTATTCAAAAATTCGGTTGGGTTAATAAATTTGAATTTAGTAACTCTCACCAAGTCAATGTCAGTTAGCTAATCAGATAATTTTGTGTGGAAAGAAACTAAACTGACAGATTGAATACTAAAAAATGACTAAGTAAGAAAAACAGTTGGGTTATCAAGAGTAAGCTACTCAAATGTAAATAACACAAAAATATTTTTGGATATTCGGATATTTGAATAACTCCTACGTCACATATTCTTCCTTGTAGGAAGGATATTCATTAGAAGACTTTGGAGGTTACAACTTTTGTAACAATCAGATTCAGTAGGGTTTTATCATTGTCTAACTGAAACTCCTAGTTTAGCTTACTTAATCTACAATGAATAATACATTAACGGTCAGTTTACACATATTTCGAAATGAAATATTAATTACAAATTCATCATAATTGATCTTATATAATACTTAAACGTATGCTAATAAATCTTGAAATCAGTTGGACTATTGAATGCTTAATATTTGAACTTATGCGATGATTCCAGATAGCTTAACTCATTTACAAGTTCTTCTATTTATATATAGACATGGATCCAACAGTCAACAAAATCAAATATTATATGTGTTCCAAATATGGTAGCCGTTAATTAAGTCTTTTTCACGTCCTTGTCCTGTATGACAAGTCATATATTGTAGGTAGTGCTCGCGGATATATGACAATTCAAAGATTGTTAGTACAGAAGACTTTATCTAATTATTCTACTTTTTAACTCTGAATAGTTTAACTGATTTTTCAGATAATGTTTTTTCATTTACTCAACTATCTTTTAGTCCAGTTGATCATTAGCTATCAGCTTCTTAGACATTGATAGCAGATAAGCTTCAAACGAATTTGTCTTATAATACTTTCAGTTTAGCTCATGTTCAGTTCAACTCATTAGTTTGTTAACTCACCAAAACTTGATTTAAAAAACAATCAAAAAATTCGGTTATCTCGGTTACCGCCTGAAATTACCGATTTTTTTGATTTGATTTATAAAAAAAATAGGTTAAAATAAAAACAAACTCAAATTTAAAATAATCTCTTGAAAATAATTGTCTCATTTTCTAACTTGTCTACTATAATTATCGTTTCAATCAGTTATAATTAATTCAATAAATTCTACCATAATATTTATCATTCAAAACATAAATAATTTTTTTAGGTCACCTTTTTGAAAAGTGGATTTTCAATAACACATGGTCGCTAAATTCTTTCACAATTTTAGAATATTATTTCCTCATACCGTTAAAAATAAAAAAATTAAAAGGGACATTTTAAGTAAGTATACTTAAAATATTATACAAAATTGATTTAAAAAAGATTATACAAAATGGTTTCAACAAAAATATTATATAAAATGGTCAAATTATAAAAAATATATGTTTGTATCCTCAAAAACTATATATAAATTGTAACACAAATAATTGCAAAAGGGAAAAAAATAGAATCTCTGGAAGCAGGGCTTTTAACCTCCGATCTCGTTGTTAACATAACAGCAAAAATCTCTGACAAACTGAGCTATTCCAGCTACTTTATAGCTGTGTCAAGTTATTTTATTTATAAAATTATATGCTTCGCCACCCTTTTCCACTCCGCCGGCTCCGTCTTGTTCGGAGGCGGAGGTCAAGAGAACTGTGGGGCAGGAGGTGCGTGTGTGCTTTCAAGAAGTCAATTCCGGCCAGAACCCGAAACTTCAAACCTTTATTCATGTCTCCGTTGATCATTATTCGGAATGTGGACACTTATCAGATTAAGTATCGTTTCATAATCATTGCTTGTGGAGCAAATGACCGAATCATGGTTTTACGGTTCGTTCTCAGGAGGGAATTTGGATTAGTAGTTTTTATATTGGAAGAGAATCAATCTTAATCAGAATATCAAAATGTTAATACCCTTTTGGGCTCCAAGAAGATTGCCAGCACTGGTGTGCCTGTTCTTGCATGGGTGAGAAGTAGGGTGTACGGCTATGGTTGATTCGATTTTACATATAAAAAAAAAAACCGCAATTAAGTCATATTTTATCAATTTATAAATTTTAAATCAAATTAAAGCATGATTTTTTATAAACCAAAGCAACCCAAATCATGAATTTCAATTTGGTTCGTTTTGGAAACGTTTGGATAACAAATTTTAAATTTTAATTTTAATGTGAATTAGTCATGAATAAAAATTATATATTGAAATAATTATGCAGAATTTTGAAACTTATAAAAAAATTCTAAATTTTTAGTGTTGTAGTTATGTTTATATATTTAAACTAAAATTTGCAAATAAATTTTAATGTAATTAGATTGTTACAAATGTCACTAATAATAAAATATAAATTAAAAATCAAATAAAATATACATATATCTAATAAAAATCACAATAAATTAATATAATACATTTTTTTTACATCAATGTATTCTGCTTGCATCTGTATGGATTGATTTATTTTTTTTCCAAAACTTGAACCATACAAATTTTTACAATTTAGTTGATTTAAAATCAATCCAAATAATGATTGCTTGAAAACCGACCAAACCAAGCTATTTGGTTTAGTTTGATTCAGTTTCTGAATGAAAAGCATGCCCCAGAACAAGTTTTTCATGTCTTTTGAAACGTGGGGTGGGTATTCTTGTTGATATTACTGCATTTTGGCTGTTTTATACCACAGCCGAATGATTGCCATATAGCTTTTATTATGTCAGATTCGTGAGTTTGCTCATAAAGTGATAGAGCTATGCCGTGTTAGGCCGGAACAGTTTAATTTGGATTGTTTAGGTGTTTGTATACAGGCTTAACGATTAGGTAATCGAGTTATAGTGGTTAATGTGTATGTTTATAGTTTCTAATGAAAGGGTGTTTATTTCATGATATAATTTATGTATATGTCGAGTCAGGTGGATTTTTATCAGTATCAGCAACTATTTTTAGCTGTTTGAATTAGAGGTTGGACTGGTGTTTAGTGAATGACCTTGTAGTGAAATGGTGAAGGAATTTCTACAAAATGAGAATGTCAAATGGTTGAGTAAACTCGATTGAAACGCTTGAAAATGCATCTGTTGGAGTAGAGAGATCTGTTGGTTATGGTGTTATTGTGGCTCGTAGGAGCCTTAACTCATTTATTTACCAAAATATTTGTGATTTGGGACTCTTTTTTGGATCCTAGTAGCTATGAATCTTTGGTAAAAGTGTGTGATTCCAAGATTTCAACTTTGTGTTAACAAGTGGAGCTCCATCTCTATCTTGAAGTGATGTTTTAAGGAGCCATTCTGAACTATACATATACTCTTCAATAAGGAAGGACTGTAATACAATTATTAATGGTTAATCTATTGACTGTTTGGAACCAGTAAGTTTTTCATGTGAACGAATCATCATATTCGGTGCTAGAATATTGTTGCTGTTTTTGAGAGGTAATGACTCAAAAAGAATGAAAATATGTCAACTATGCCTATTGTGTACCTTAAGTCGATATTTCTCCTCATTCTTTAATGCATTTGTTTACCCTCAATGTGTATTGGTTTCAAATAATGTGGTTTTAGAAGCATATGCATTATGTTCTTGGCTGTATTCCATAATGTTTAGGCTCTGCTTTTGAGAACTTTGAAAAACTAATCCTCTTTACCAAAAGCAGCATTTTTTTCCTTTTAAAATACCATCTATCTGTTTGCTATTCTAGTGTAGTAGCACTTGTGTCCGCTTGCATACTGTTACTCTGGTTATTCATGTTGTTTTACACGAAACCATGGCCAATCATTACTCATTTGCTCTTGTTCTTCTTCGTCTTAGTACATGCTATTCCTAGCATCATCCCCCTGAATGGCACTTGCCATGACAAGTGTGGCAACATCTCGGTGAAATTCCCCTTTGGTTCCAGTTTTGGCTGTGGACACCCTGCGTTTGCCAGATACGTCAAGTGTAGTAGTTCAGGGACTCTCGAGTTCTCTACTGGCACCAGCATTTACTCGATATCTTCAATAGACTACTCAAGTAAAATTCTTACAATATCCGACCCTTTCATGTCTACTTGTTCATCAATGCAGAACTCCGGAAGCTTTATCTTGGATCATGCCAGCCCATTTACCGTAACGGAAGATAACATGTTTGTTCTAATGGGATGTTCCAGTACTTCTCCTATTTTTGATCAAAATACGGATTTCTGTAATACAGGTTCCGTTTTGAATCTGTGCAAGGGGTTGTATTCGTGCCAAGAGGTGACGGGGATTGGTCTCGAACCAAATGCACCCATATCCACTTGCTGTGTGTATGATCCAACTATTGTTCTTGGTTCCAGAAATGATCTGGATCTTCCTAAGCTCCAGTGTTCGTCATATTCTGGAGTATATGGTTTTGGAGGAGACGAGGGCGATCCGATGAAATGGCAATATGGGATTTTGTTGCAGTATAATGACTCTTATTTCAGCAGTGGATGCAAGAACTGTGAGGATAGTGGAGGGTTCTGTGGGTTCTCTGGTGTGAAAGAGCCCTTTGCTTGCATTTGCCAGAATGGAAGAAAATCCCCCATAAATTGTTATGGCAGAGGTCAGTTGGTTAATGTCACTTTAGTTAAGGTAAAGTATATTTTATTACACATGCACACATGCTAGGTTACTGGAGATCGAAATCATATCTCGAGAAACAGTTTACTCTGCCGGGGCTGCCGGCGATCGTGGATGAATTATGAAATTTTGAAATTATATGTGTAATATTATCAAGATGACATACTCTATTGGAACTGATCTTTGTTTAATGATGTGATTAGGATATGGTTGGAGTGGGACTTGGAGACACAAAATTCAAACCAAGTTAAGTATTGGAGGTAAAAAGGGAATCCCTTTTAGTTTTCTTGACTTCATGTCCTTTTTAACAAAAAAGTCTTCCTTAATCAAGGATCTTGTGCAGTGCTCTCTTTTATGTTCACTTTTTGCCTGAATTTGTGCTTAAAAGTGCTATTTTCTTGGAATTTTCAGGATTCTTGTTTTTGCTGTCGATCTCTTTCATTTGAAGAAGTAATTACGAAGTGGAGAATATCAAAGAGTACTTGCTTGATGAGAAGCTTTCTGCTTCAGTTTCACTTTTATGTAATTCCATGACAGAGATTTCAAGTGCTTTTTAATGAAACTTGCATGTTTGAGCATATTGGTCATTTCATAGCTTTAAAGAATAAAATGTGTTTTCCACTGTTAAAAACATGTTTTATCTTATTGAAATAATAAAAAAAATATTGGATCAATTTTATTTATATGGACTTATATGTGAATAATTATGTGTTGTGGGTTTTCTATTAAATTAAACCCAAAATTAAAGTGATCAGTTAACGTTTTGGCTATTAGGCTTTAATGTATCTAATAGATTGTGGTTCTTTAACGTGTACAGACATAAGTGTGGTTTTTATTTTTATGATATACTAAAACAGAAATATTAGAAGATAATGATATATATATATATATATAAATATCATAACCCTCAGATCGTGCGACATCACGTTCTCTATTTTCTTCTCCATTAAGAAAATAGTTTAATTGAGAAAATTGAAGGACTCTCTTAAGGAAAAGATCGCGTAGATCTGGAAGATCAAGATACGTTCAAAATAATTCAGAATTATGGCCTCGGATATGTTTCCGCTTAAGTTTTCAGTTAAAATCTTAATGATTTAGCATGATGGATTCTGTGGTTTATGGATTTTTCCTAACAAATGGTATCAGAGTCACTCATGCTTGAATCATTGAGATTTGTTTAAAATTTTTGGATATTGTTTGGTTTCAGATCTGGAAAATAAAATTTTGTTTCAATTTTTTTTATATGACTTCATATCTGGAAAATATTTTGGATGAAAACAATTAGTTTAAAGTTTCAGTTTTGGTAAAGAGATTTCGGGTTAAAAATTTTAAAAATTCAGTATAAGACTTCGATTTTCCGTCCAGTTTTGTTCAACAAAAAAATATTTTAGTGAAAAATCGAAATTTTGGAATACAACTGCACGTGGACCGAAGCAAGCGTGTTGAGGCGAGACTTTCGGATCGCTCCAGTGCGCCCCGTACAGATTTCTAGGGGAAAAAAATTTATGGTTCAGGTTTATTCGGTCTACGGTTAAATATTCAATTATTCAAATAATGATAAGGTTATACGTATTTTAAAATAGATTGATTTGAAATAAAATGTTGTCAAATAACATCTTTTGTGAAAATTAATTTTATTTTGAAATACAAAAGGATTTTGATATATGTGATTTATATTGATATTGATCGGCCCAAAGGAAGGTTAATATTTAGTATAATTACATTTGCACTTGTGGTGGTAAACATGTGATAGTTGTTCAGTTTTTCGTGGGAATAATAAATCGGTCCAAAGTTATACTGAAAGATTCATCTTCGTTGGTGACGACAACAAAGTTGAAGTTGAGACCATGGAAAATTTAGATTATTGTTAAAGAATAGAATATATTTGGATCTTTATGAAACATTTGTTGTACCGTCTTTCAAATGAAATTTTATTTCTATTTCTGCATTGGACAAATTAGGTTATTCTTGTTCATTTGGAAATGTCATATTTAGTTTGTTTCATTATTCAAAATTTGTTGGTTCTGGTTTTTTATCAAGATACAATAATCTTTATTCTTTGGATGTTATTGCTTCATTTAATAAATCCCTGCAAACAAGTATAGGCACTAAAAGAAAATTAACCGTGGAGAATTCAACTGTGTTATGGCAAAATAGATTGAGTCATATCTCTGAAAAGATAATAAAGACATTGTGTCGGACGAAATTCTCGAACATTTATATTACACAGATTTTAATAATTATGTTAATTATATAAAGGTAAAAAAAACCAACAAAAGGAGATTTGAAGCCAACATGTGTCTAGGCATCTTAAAACTTATACATATTGATATTTGTGGAACATTCCTTTCGGCTTCTTGGAATGGTCAACATTATTTTATAACGTTCACAGACGATTTTTCAAGATATGACTTCATTTATCTCATTCATGAAAAGGCACGGTCATTCGATGTGTTCAAAATTTATAAATTCGAAGTTGAAAATCAACTTGGTTTAAATATTAAAAGCTTTAGATCTGACCGTGGTGGTGAATACTATGGTAGATATGATGGTTCGTGTGAACAACGTCCAGGACATTTTGCTAGATTCCTATAAGAATGTGGTATCGTCCCACAGTAAGTCAAGCACGCTTAACTTTGGAGTTCTTATGTGATGAGCTACCGAAAAAAATACATCTTATTGGTATGAGTAGTACATATCAAATCTTTTAAGCCATCTTCAACTGTGCAGTCCATTACATTGAACAGTTTCGGAATCCCCCTCCTTCCGGTGTAAGGTCGGTTCATTCATGTTCCCTCCGCCTAGAAGCCTGCCAGGAGCCGCTCATTGTCTGTGCAAACTCATGGCACCGACGATCACCCACCGCCCTCTTCGGCCCCGGGCCTCACATGCCCACCAGCTTCCGCTTTGTTCGTCCTCGAACCACACCGTACTAGGAGAGGTCGGCTTTGATAAATGCAACGCCCCAGATTCGACGACTGTCCTCACTGTACCAATACGAGTCTTTCCAGCGTGCTTATGTCCTCACTCACACGCACCCTAGGAAACTTCCCAGGAGGTCACCCATCCCAGAATTGCCCCAAGTCAAGCACGCTTAACTTTGGAGTTCTTATGTCATGAGCTACCGAAAAGAAGATGCATCTTATTTGTATGAGTAGTACATATCAAATCTTTTAAGCCTTCTTCAACTGTACAGTCCATTACATTGAACAGTTTCGGAATCTCCCTCCTTCCGGTGTAAGATTGGTTCATTCATGTTCCCTCCGCCTAGAAGCCTGCCAGGAGCCGCTTATTGTCCGTGCAATCTTATGGCACCAGCGATCACCCCCCGCTCTCTTCGGCCCCGGGCCTCACACATTGTGAGGAGTATGATTAATCATCCTACCTTACCAGAATCACACTGGGGAGAATCACTAAAAACCACATCGTATATCCTTAACAAGGTTCCAACTAAGGCAGTGATCAAAACCCCTTATGAATTTTAGATGGGTAAAAAACCTAGTTTTAAGCATCTGCACGTTTGGGGATGTCCAGTCGAGGCAATGCCTTATAAGCCTAATGAAAAGAAACTGGACTCAAGGAGTGTCAGCTGTTATTTTATTGGATACTCTGAAAGATCCAGGGGGTACAAGTTTTATGATCCCACAAGTAAGTCGATTTTTTAGTAAGAAAATTCCCAGTTCTTTGAGCATGTTGAGGTTGCGGGGGGAGATAAAGTAAGAGATATTGTCTTTGAAGAGGAATATGTAAATATTCTCACCGGTGTCTTGGATATTGATCAATATCACATTCCTCACTTTGAGCCAGACATAGAAAGTTCTACCTCTAAAAAATGGAATGATGCCATGAATGAGGATATAAAGTCCATGAAGGACAATGACGTATGAGATCTTGTCACACTATCTAAAGGTACGAAACCTATTGGTTGCAAATAGATATTTAAAACAAAGAGGGTTTCAAAAAGCAATATGGTAAGATATAAGGCTCGTCTTGTTGCTAAAGGCTTTACACAGAAAGAAGACATTGCTTAGAAAAAGACTTTCTCTCTGGTTTCTTCGAAAGACTCTTTAAGGATTATAATGGCTTTGGTGGCGCATTTCGATCTTGAGCTTCATCATATGGATATAAAGACTGTGTTTCTAAATGATGACATTGATGAAACAATTTATATGGTGCATTCAGAAAATTTTGTGTCCAAAAACACAAATAATATAGTTTGCAGATTAAATAAATCCATTTATGGGCTCAAGCAAGCATCTTGACAATGATATTTTAAATTTCATCAAATGATCATCTCGTTTAGTTTTGATATTAATTTGGTCGATGATTGTGTGTACCATACGTTCAGTGGGAATAAGTATATTTATCTTGTTTTATATATTGATGACATCCTACTTGCTAGCAACGATATAGAATTGTTGCATGACACAAAGCGATTTCTAACTAAGAATTTTGAGATGAAAGATCTTGGCGATGCATCTTTGTATTGGGTATCCAGATACATCGAAATCATTCTCTATGTATTCTTGTATTATCATAGGAAGGCTATATCGAGAAAGTTTTCAAGTGATATGGGATGTAAGACTGTAAAACAATGGATACTCCTGTGGCTAAGGGAGAAAAATTTAGTCTCGAGCAATGCCCCAAGAATGATTTTAGGAAAAGAAAATGCAGAAGATTCTCTATGAATCTGCAATGAGGGGTCTAATGTATGCTCTAGTTTGTACACGTCCAGATATTGCGTATGTGACAGGAATGTTGGGATGATATTTAAGTAATCCAAGAGTGAAACATTGGAAAGCAGTCAAAAGAGTTTTACGATACTTATAGAGAACAAAAGATTACATGCATATATATCGGAGGTTGGATCAGGTTGAGATCATTGGGTATACTGACTCCGATTTTGTTGGATGCCAAGATAGTATGAAATCTACATCGAGATATATCTATCGCCTTGCTGGAGGTATCATTTCTTGGGAGAGTGCTAAATAGTCTCTTATAGCCTCTTCCACCATGGCAACTAAGTTTGTAGTGTGTTATGAGGCATCCAATCATGGAATATGGCTGTAAATTTTTTCACTGGACTGCGCATTGTTGATGGTATTGAAAGGCCACTAAGAATATATTGTGACAATAAATCAGCAGTTATGCATTTGATAGGCTCGTTATAGTTTATATTTTTTTTGTCATATTTCCCATTATTGCCACTTCTTACGTACTTAATTGATACACTTTTGTGTTATTTTGTTGTAGGAGGAATTTTTCTGCTCTTGAGATAAATATGAACTAAAGAATGTGATTTTATATCACAAATAAAGTTGTCAATATGAACCTTGGGAGGACGTGAAGCATAAAAATTTCAGAATTAGACTTTTCGTAAGGCGTGATAACGCTTTGTGACTACTCCTCAACTGCCGGTACAACTGAGTCTGAATTTTGAAAATTGTAAAGATAATATTAGATTTTAGACTCCTAATTATGGTATTTGATTTGTGAAAAATTATTGGAGAGAAATTTTTCTTATTGAGAGAAATAAAGATAAGATATAGTTTTATTACATTAGGTTTTCCTTAATTTTGGTATGTTTTTCTCCTTGACCCAATAAACACTACACGTACAAAAGAAGAAAGAGACACAAAATTGACAAGAGAAAATTCTCTCATCTCCATCTACCTCTTCAATGTGAAAAACAAGAAGTAGGTTCTCCAAAACTCTAGGGTAAGTTTTATTTTTGATTCAAGGGATATTTCTACGATTTCAGTTTTATCATTGTGAGGTTTTTTGAGCTTTAATTTAATATTCGTGTTTTGTTCAAGTATTTGTTGATTTATTTTTTTTTTTTTACGAAAGTTGTATGTCGGTTAATCTGACAATGTAATTTGATATATAAGTTTCTACTACTATCCATGAATTCAGTGATCCGTAATTGTCATGAATGATTGGTACCTAAGTAGTACTAGATTAAGTATGTTGTGCTATCATAACATATTTAGTCTAAATAAATCGACGAAACTAAATTTATCAATTGCACATGTCTCGATTGTTAGATTTTATTATCAATTTTTTTTACTAAACAAGAATGCGATTTTTAATTAATATGGAACGATATCATGCCCAGTTGATTACTGACAAGTTTTGACTAGATGCTGGGTTCGGCCAATTAAATTAGGATAACACAAGAATTTTAGCAACTATCCCTATAATTCTAAGGTTAATTGATTGTAACTGCATGAATAAATAATATGTTAGCCGATGACCAGTGATACAACTGAATAGTAAAAAAACCCTTGAATCATAGCTTGGTAATATTAAATTTTACATTTCATTAGTTATTCCTCTTGATTAGTTATTTATTCTTGCATGTTAAGTTAGTTCTAGTATTTTATTTAGTTTTTATCAAACAAATCCTCATTTCAATTGTATTTCCTCGAAAGAAATAAATCTCCTGTTTCCTGTGAATTCGACCATACTCACCATTACACTCATTTTATTTAGAGAGTATGAATTTAAGTTTGGTGGCTCGACAGCACATCGGTATTCCAATAATAACAGGAGCTCGACGAGGTCAAAACATATTGACATCAAGTTCCTAGTTGTTAAAAAAAGACTTCATAGTGAAAAGTTTTATATTGAGCATATCGGTATAAAATACATGGTTGTGGATCCGCTTACTGAGGGACTCCTGCCCAAACATTTTCATGAGCACACTGTTCGTATGAGTGTTATGTCAATTGAGGAAATTCAGTTTTATTGAGAGTTTGTAATTTTAAATGCTTTTCAGTTGTAGTTATGTAAATTAATTTTCTGCAGAAATAAATTTCAAGTTAAGTCACACTCTGATTATAGTTTAAAGTTTGATCTTAATTAGGTTAAGGGATGACCAGTTGAAAATAGTCATGTTATGATCACATTGCATGAAATGATACATGCTACACATCCACTTCATGATCCAGTTTAAAATAGCCATGTTGTGATCATTGATGGGTTTAGTTACCTTGAGTGTAGTGAAGACTACTTTGATCTTATGATGATGTGATTGATGAACCAGGGTGGTTATAGATACATTTCGGAATGACAACATCTTTGAGCTCATAATGTTATTTTCATAAACATAATTATAAGGTTACACATATAGCCCAAGTGGGAGATTTGTTGGATCAATTTTATTTATATGGAATTATATATGAATAATTATGTATTGTTGGTTGTTTATTAAGTTAAGCTCAAAATTAAAGTGATCAGTTAAAGTTTGGCTATTAGGCTTTAATGTATCTAATAGGTTGTGGGTCTTTAATGTGTAGAGATATAAGTGTAATTTCTGTTTTTTTGATGGGACTAAAACAGAAATATCAGAATATAATGATATAAACTATCTATATATGGGTCATGGTCCCCAGATCGTGTGGCAGCATGTTCTCTATTCTCTTCCACATTAAGAAAATAGTTCAGACGAGAAAACTAAAGGATTCTCTCAAGGAAAAAAGCGCGTAGATCTAAAAAATCAAAACACATTTTACAAAATTCAAAATTATGGCCTCAGATACGCTTCCGCTTAAGTTTTGAGTCAAATTCTTAATGATTTATCATTATAGATTATGCGGTTTAAGGATTTTACCCAACAAAATTAAAAATCACCCATCTCAATTTTTTAGAGTTATTTCTTAGTATTTTCAAAAAACATATTCGTCAAACAGGATCAAATTGCATACTTTTCTTGCAATATTTACCAAGAACATCATATTATGGATCCAAACATGGGCAAATTAACCTTTACAAAAGAGTTCAGAGCTAATTATACAAATTAAACTTGTTGTCACAGTAGGCACAAGCTATACCATCGTACTACATGAGTGTGTTTCTTCTGCCAGTGTCCTTAGCAGAGGAAATCCAGAGGATGTTAAACTCGTTCTGGTGGGGTTCTAAGAGAACAAACCAAAGATGTATAAATTGGCTATCATGGGATAGATTGAGTGTAAGGAAAGAGAAAGGTGGTCTTGGTTTCAGAAATCTACACGGCTTCAATCTTGCAATGATAGGGAGGCAAGGCTGGTCCTTTATTTCCAGCTCAGATACGCTCGTAAGTAGAACCTTCAAAGCTAGATAATTCTCTAGAGGGGACTTTCTTTCAGCCCAAGTGGGCCATAATCCAAGTTTTGTATGGAAAAGTATATGGAGTTCTCAATCATTGATGAGGATAGGGTGCCGACGGAAGATAGGAAATGGAACCAATATTAATGTCTGGAATGATCCTTGGTTACGAGATGATGCAAATTTCAGAATACAAATGCATATAATCTCTAACATGGAAGAGCTGAGAGTATCGGATTTGATGAGTTCAGACCCTCAACAATGGGTTATAGCATTATTACATGAATTGTTTAATGACAGAGATGTCAAAGCAATATTGCAAATTCCGTTGCAGGAGACCAACTGTCCAGATTCTTGGGTATGCCATTATAGCAAGACTGGGAAGTATACTGTTAAGTCGGGTTATTGGGTTGGCTTGGAGACTAGCTCTTTGAGTGAGGAAAATGGAGTGGCAGGAGAATGGGGGAAGATTTGGAATTTACAAGTCCTACCTAAAGTAAAACACTTTTTATGGAGAGCAACCAGAAAATGTCTCCCGGTTCGAGCAAGTCTTCAACGTAAAGGTATTCAAGTTCCTCTTACATGCATTCAGTGTGGGGGTGATATTGAGAATACCTGGCATATATTTCTTACATGTCCAGTTGCCCAAAGCTGTTGGAGTGAAACCCAATTTGTGTCAAGTATAAACTCCTGCTCATCTCAAGTTGAAAGCTTTGTAGAATTCATATTTATGATGCTGAACTCGCTAACTACAAAAGAAATGGGCAAGGTTGTTATGATTTTATGGAGCTTATGGAGACAACGGAATGAAAAATTGTGGAATAATCAACAGAACACACCTACACATGTGGTGCATTTTGCACTACAGAATTTATATGATTGGTTGCAAGCAAAGGAACAAAAGAAAGTATTACATCCCAACTCCAACAGTGTTGATACCAGCTACAAGAGATGGCATAAACCTCCTGCTTCCTTCCTAAAGTGCAATACAGATGCGGCTTTGTTCACTTCGAGCAACAGGTTTGGACTTAGTGGTGTGCTGCGTGACGAAAATGGAGAGTTTATAGCATGCCGACTGCAACACAACGCCGGAAATCCTGTTGTCAAGGAATGTGAAGCTCTTGCGCTACTCCATGCTATTACCTAGATCAAGGAAATGGAGTTTGCAAATGTGATTTTTGAGCTTGACGCGAAAAATGTTGTCGATGCGATAAAAAAACTCGACAGATGATGATACGCAATTTGGATCTATTGTGTGCCAATGCAAATATCTTTTAAATCAAGGAACATTGCTCTCGGTTCGGTTTTTTATAGACAAGCAAATGCAGCAGCTCATGCCCTGGCCCGAGCGGCTCATTTATATGCTAGTCCTTCTACTTATTTTGAGATTCCGCATTGTTTGATTGAACATTTGGATGAGAGTTGTAGTTCTTTACATGCTTAATGAAATTTCCTTCAAAAAAAAAAACTTGTTGTCATAGTACAAAATCTGAAACGACCACTACTTTTTTTTATACTAATCATAAATCATAAACTCAAAAATACTAACTAAATAAAATAACTTATCATACCATAAATCAAAATAAATTAACAATTTAAATCTCAAATGCATAAAATCCATAAATCATCAACTAACCAAAACTCCTAAATCGACTTTTAAAAAGATTAACTAACAAATAAATAAAGCATAAAAACATCTTTAATAAAATCATTAACACAATCTTTAAATTATTTATCTAACAAGCTAGTGCAGAAACATAAAGGCCCTCGGGTGTCTACTGCTGCACTCGATCCACTCAATCACCAGTGTCTCCCATCAATCATCAAATTCTGTATCATACGAACCTAGTGAGTCTAAAGACTCAGCACATTTTAAACATGGATAGCAAATAATACATATACAATCACATGCATTAAAATCATACTTTTATTTAAAATAGCTTTTCAACAAAAATAAATCATTTAAAAATAGTTTTAAGCATAAATAAATCATTTAAAAATCATTTAAAAATAGCTTTAATCATCATCATAAATCATATATCATAAAATCATTTTAATCATAAAGCTTTCAATCATACATCATTTGGGTGAAGTTTGATCCTTGAAAGTGACTAATTTTTATCATCGGGTCGACTGATCAGTCTTCAGCTCCACATGGCCCAAGAGGGTGTGCACTAGGCTCCACCATGGAAATACGATCGTCGGGGCTCTTTCGGGGGCCTTCTCCCATAGACGGGCTCCCTCTAGGGCCTTTTCCCACAAATGGGCTCACTCTAGGGCCTTCTCCCGTAAATGAGCTCCCTCTTGGGCTTTTACCGTCACAACATCGTCACAAAATCATATATCATTTGTCACAGTCAATTCATATCCCTCAAAATATTTTTCTTTTTCTTTAAAAATAATATAATAACATAACTTTCCAAAAATAGCATTTTAGACAGTAAAAATTGTACAGCTTTACCATAAATCATAAAATATCATATTATCATCAAAATCATCATTTAAAATCATAAAATATCATTTTTACAAGCATTATGATCCTTCAGGACGCTGCCAAGCTTTTTCGTATTTTTCGGTGTAAAATTACTGTTTTGTCCCTGGACGCATGCTTTCTCGATTTTATCTTTTTCCTACTTTTAATGACATGAGATTATTATAAATAATTATTTAAGCTTACATATAATTTTTTAAAGTTTAAAACAAAGACTTTCAATTAATTCTTTAATTTACGTTTCGTGAGACGATTAAATCCCGGATAAATCCAAAACTCATTATTTTGATCCCCAAATTTAAACATAACATTTTTATTATTTATTATACTCTTGTGAGCCATGAACCACAACTGTGGACCCATGATTCCAATTTTAGTCTTATTAAATTCGAAATTGACACATATAAGGACACCGAGCCATCTCCTAAAATACTCGAGCCATGGTCGAGCCATCTCGAGCCAAACCCGAGCCAACCCACTTAGGCACCCTCCTGACCAATCCCAGCCCAAAGAACCAGACCCTAGCTCGTTCAATCACTCTTGGAACCGAGACCAAATCTGCATGTGTCTGTGGGTGAGACTCCTTGCATATCTACGACTCCTGACCCAACTAGGACACTTCCAGCTGGTTAACCATCGACCCCTCTCGACCCTTACTGACCCTAGACCAGTCCCAAACCAGAGCCACCCCCAGCCCGAGCCCCTGAGCCACGCATGAGCCATCAGATCCAAAGACAGCAGCCTGCGCGCTTGGAGTTCACTCACGCTTCTCTCGTTCTGCTCGAGCCACCTGCCAACCCAGTCGCTCCAGCCCCTAGCCCGACCCCTGCCGATCAACTTAGGACCTTGATGGACTACCTAGCCTAGCCCCAAACCGAGCCGCAGCCCCTGGAACTCTCGGCCACACCAGAAACATGCGCGCCCTTGAGTTCTCTAACGATCTCTCGAGCCAGCGGCCGGCCCAGCCACTCCAGCCCCTAGACCAGCCCTTGCCCATCAACGTTAGACCCTATAGGAACTACCTGAGCCACCCAGTCCCAGCAGCGAGCCCTCATGGCCGCTACTGCACAAACACGAGCGTGGGGGAAAGTCCCTCTTCACGTGGACTCTTCCCCAGCCCCAAAGCTCAAACCTTAGTCGCCCTAGGACCCAACCCAGCCCTAGACCAAGACCACCACTACCCCTGGACGAGCCCCATGACCCCATGCAAACAATCGAGCCCTTGAACCTATGCAACCCAACAACAAAAACCCCTCGACCCTTCTTGATAAAACCCACGATTCCAGCTTGTTTTCTTTTATCAATTTATCGTGTTTTGACCATAATCAATCATATTTTATCATGTATTGACAGCGTGTCCATTGGGTTCCTAACGATTCTTTTAAAACAAGCGTAAAATCATAAAAACGTTGAAAATACGTATCATATCGTAAAATAATCGAACCCACGTATTTTTCATACATAATCAATTAAAACACACATATTATGATCCGTATGATGTTTAAAATGGTATAGAAAACGTGCTTTTGCATTTATAAAGCTCGAATATACGATCGTTTGCGAGGGTGCGACGTTGGACGACCCTACGACGAAGAACACAAGCCTTCTTTCTTCACCAATATTTCGAAATTTGTGTGTGTATTTCGACTGCTGATGTGAGGAATTGTGAGGTTTCAAAGGCATAGGTAGCATATTTATAATTTAATTTACAAGTTAAATGGGCTTTAGTTTTGGGCTTGCAAATTTACGGGTAATTGGGCCTACTTAAAAGTATTAAATTGAGCCCAATAACACTTATTTAATTAAAACATAAAATTTTATGAAATAAGTTTCCATAAAATAATTTTTGTGATCTTTTAAAACTCTTTGTTTTCCCAAAACCGGCTTGTCGGGAAAAATCGAGCTCGACTCGTAAAATAATTCGAACTCCAACATTTTTAGGAAAATTAAATCATATTATGAAGCATTTCCATTAATTAATGAAAAATAAATATTCTTGTCTTGGTCGTTTCTGGTCTCCTTTCCTCTGCCTATTATCGAATATTCTGATAAAATCCTTAATTTCATGTAATCATGTCATATTATCATTTAATCATGCAATCATACATTTAATCATATAATAAATATCATGCTAGCATTTAAAAATCAATTAAACAAAACAATTAGGCAATTAAAATAATTTGCATGCATGAGGTTTACGTAGGTTGGTTTTTCGGACGTTACATAAGCAGTAGAAATGGGAAGGTATACCATTTGTTTCAGATATCATCAGAACTCAAACATTTTTCCCTTGCAGTTGAAATTAGAGGTGTAGACAAACTGACCCGATTCGCTAGCTTCTCGAATTGGTTCTTAAAATATTTTATTCGTATTCGAGTTTGTGGATATTTTAGAAGAAGTGACCCGATTCGCGAGCTTTTTGATTCACAGTACAACAATTGTGCTTGAGGTAGTCGTGTCGGCCAGCTTGTGGATATGGAATGCCTTTTTTGGAGTCGTTGTGTCTCATAATGAAATCAATGTTCTTAACGAATCACGTCTTTTTAATGACTTCTTGAAATGAAACGGGCTAGATGTTATTTTTCCTGTGAAAAGTACACAATATACTAAAAGACACTACTTAATGAATGATATATATCCGAAATGAGCCATTTTCATTTAGCCCAGGATCCCAAAAGAATGAAATTCAAGGAAAGACAAGATGTTGCAAGAAAGGATGTCGAGCGGGCATTTTGGGTGCTCCAAGCTCGTTGGGCAATTGTAAGAAATCTAGTGCGACATTGTATCATGGATAAATGCAAAGAAATAATGTAAACGTGAATTATTTTACACAACATGATTGTTGAGGACGAGGGTCACGTAATATCGATTTGGATTGTGAAAAACGAGATATTTTCATAGCGAATCAGGGCTCAACCCCAGAATTTGGTGAATACATTCGATTAAATAGTGAGTTATGTGATAGTCAGACGCATCATCAGCTTTGTCACAACTTGGTTGAATATATTTGACAGACTTGTCTCCATGATTAGTGAACAACTTATTTATTATGAAATATTTGGTTATTTTATTTTCTAATTTATCAAACACTTGTATTCATATGTTGCACCATTTTTGTAAATAAAATTTTAATATTAAATTGTGTGCACTAGAGATTAAGTAATTTTTCTAGTACTTTTTAGTTTTATTTTTGAATAAAAATAAAATATTAAATAATATATGAAATTATTTAAAGTAGAGATAAATTTATTAGAAAAATATAATAATTTTATTTAAATGAAAAAAATTTATTAAAGTGAAAGTGATATCCATAAATATTTAGATTGTAAGATATTTGATTGTGAAATGTAAGATATTTGATTGATTATGTGAACCACGAGATCCACAAATATTTGAAAGAAATTTCCATATTATTGTGGATGCTCTAAAAGCATTCCCAATGGGAGCTCCTGGGGGCTCCCATGGAAATGAAGTGGCAAGAAAAAAGAGCTCTCTCCCATTATTCAGTTGTTGAGAGCACTTCTCAAATGGAGAGTGCTCTCAATATCAATAAAATTAATTAATTAATTAATATATTATAATATTATGTATATATAGTAATTTTTTATAACATATGTTAAAAATAAATTAATTTTTTAAAAAATATTAATAAATTTAAAAATTATTTGTAATTAATATTTTTAAACATGGAGAATATTAATATTGGAACATTTCATATTCGCAATCTTGATTTTGATGTTAAAAAAACTTTTTATTGTATTTATAACATATTTACTCACGTGTGAAGTTGCAAATACAAGAAGCAAACTGAAACTGAATTTAGCCAATTTGAATTTAAGGTGAGTTTCAGTGTTTTGATGATATCTCTCAGCTGGATGATTCAAATGACTATCCGCCAAATTGAATAATCAGAAATTTTAATTTGAAACAAGTCGTATTTCATGTCAGTTGGACAAAATCGGATGTTATCTAGGCCAAACTGATCGCTGAATTATCGAACTGATTGCACGAAAACAACAATCAGTTGGGTATGAGCAGTTGAGGTATTTTGGTCATATCTCTTAGCTCGTTTATTGGAATGAAGCGATTCAGTATACGTTGGAAAGATAAGATGATGATCTAAAAATCATTTTCATAGTCAAAGTCTGAATCGAAACTTAAGATGCTGATTAATGACAATGAAACTACTGGTTATGCACAAACTGAAATCAGCCTTGCTGATTTTTGCACACCAGCTGAAACTGAACTGGACCAGTTGAGCAGACAAGAATTGAACTGAACCGGACCAGCTGAAACTAAAACAGTTGAGCAGCTGATCAGTTGAACTGAACGACCAGTTGAACTGATCAAAGTTGACCAGTTGACCAATTTAAGCTCGGGAAAATGTCCAGCAAGACGAATTTAACTGTTGCAATTTCAGAAACAGTACAGAATCTTTTCACACGGTCATATTCTTGAATCTAATGTATATATCATTGTTGGGACCTATAAATACAACATTTTGAAGATCAAACAAGAGCTTTTGAATGGGATTCAAAGCATGAGAATTTAGCATGAAGAAATCAGCTAGCTGAGAGCACAAGTTCTTGTGTGAGGATACATTTGAGATGTACACTGTAAAAGATAAATTCTTCACACACAATTACTCACACATATACAAGAGAGTTGAACTTCAAAGATTAGTTGAGTGAGTCTTTACACAAAGATATTAAACTTGTGAATGTATTCTTCGGACAAAGACGTTAAACTGGTGTGGGCTGAGAGGTGCTGCCTTCAATCTAGTTGAGTGCTAGGAGTTCAATTAGGCAGCAGTTTAAGTCCTAAGCTGAGTGGATTTGTACTAAGTGTTGTATAAATCAAAGTCTTCTAATGAATCCTTCCCAATGAGAATAAGTGGTGACGTAGGAGTATTTGAAGTCTCCGAACATCGAGAAACAAATTTGTGTCTGTTTATTTATTGCATTTACTTATCATTTCCATTGTTTTAAAGATACATTGTTGAAGTATTTTATGTGTTCTTCAAATACAAAAATATTGTATAACAAGTGTTTGATAAAATGCTTCAACCAAAATATTTTTACTCATTCAACTTGAATACATTTTAAATGCTTTAAAAACATTTAATCGGTTTCTACGAAAGATTATTTTGAGTGTCTTCCGCTTGGTTTGAAAATCAAACTCAATTTAATTCATCAATGTTCAATCTTTCAAGAACCGAGCTATTGTAGCTCAACGATGATCCGCCAAATCGATTCTATCAATTAATATATTTGAATTTAATATGAGGTCTATAAAAATGTCGTTTTGGGTTTTTATTATTATTATTATTATTGTGAAATCACTTCTTTTTAATGAAGTCTTTAAAGAAAACAGGCCAAGATGTTAATTTTCTTGTGAACGGTTCACGATATACTAAAAGATACTACTTAACATATGAGATATACCCAAATGGGCCACTTTCGTGAAGACTTTTTCCTGCCCCAAAGTTCCCAAAAGAATTAATCAAGGGAAAGACAAGAAGTTGCAAAAAAAGATTTCGAGCGGCATTTGAGGTGCTCCAATCTCGTTGGGTAATTATAAGAGGTCTAGTGCGACACTAGTTAATGGATAAATCCAAAGAAATAATCTATACATGCATTATTTTACACAACATGATTGTCGAGGATGAGGGTTATACAATATCGATTTGGGATCTTAAAGAACGAGATAATTTCATAGTGAATCATGGTTCAACCCCAGAATTTGGTGCTTACCTTCGAATAAATACCGATTTATGTGATAGCCAGTCGTATCATCAATTTCGTCACGACTTGATTGGACACATTTGAAAGACTTGTCACCGTGATCAGTGAACGACTTATTTATTATGAAATATTTGGTTATTTTATTTTCTAATTTATCAAACATTTGTATTCATATGTTGTACCGTTTATTTTTAAATAACATTTTAATATTAAATTGTGTGCAATAGAGATTAAGTAATTTTTCTAATACTTTCTAATTTTATTTTTGAATAAAAATATAATATTTAATTATAGATAAATTAATTAAAGTATAGATAAATTTATTTGAAAAATATAAATAAATTTATTTAAATGGAAAAAAATATTATTAAAGTGAAAGTTATACCCATAAATATTTAATTGGTAAGATATTTGACTGTGAAATATCAGATATTTGATTGATTATGTGAACCACGAAACCCACAAATATTTGAGAGAATTTACATGTTATTGTAAATTTTCTAAGAACATTCCCAAAGGAAGCTACTATGAGCTCCCATGGAAATGATGTGACAAGAAAAAAAAAATAGCTCTCTTTTATTGTCCAGTTGTTGGGAGCACTTCTCAAATGGAGAGCGCTCTTAATATCATTAAAAATAATTAATTAATATTTATATATTATAATATTATGTATATATAATTATTTTTTATAACATATGTCAAAAATCAGTTTTTTTAAAAAAAATATATTAATAATTTTTAAAAATTATTTGTAATCAATATTTTTAAAAATTGAGAATATTAATATATTTGAATTTAATATGAGGTCTTTAAAAATGTCGTTTTGGGGTTTTTTTTCTAATTGTGAAATCACTTCTTTTTAATGAAGCGCGCAGAAACTTTCTCTCGTGCTATGGCGTGCTTTTGAGCGCATTCATTGCTTCCTTCTCCGCTCCCTCTTTTTCTACATATGCGCCCGACAGCTGTCACCTGATCAAAGCGGGAAATTCTGATAATGATACAGGAAGAACGCGGAATTGGGAGATGTTGACCTTTATTAGGATATGAATAGCAACTATGCCATTACCCTATCACCCCCGGCCTTTTTTTTCTTCCTCAAAAAGGGAAATCGCCGTTTACCGGGGTTTCCATTCAAAGCAACTAACACTTCTCCTTCCGACCTTCCAGCACCGTCTTCGCCGGCACCTATCACGGTTTTAGAGTATGAAGGGCTTTATGCCGTGCCTTTCTTTCTGGCTTTGCTTTTCCTATCCGGAGAACAAGCTTTAAAGCAAGAAAGACCTCTTCCCCCGCATCAAGAGGAAGGAGGGGTAGGGGGAGGCGACCCTCGTGCCCGGAGGGAGCCTATTAAGAGCAAGCCAACCCACATTACTGACTAACGGCGGATAATCATACCCATGGGCTCCAGCGCTTGCCTTTCCTTCTCTTTGGGTAGGAGAGTAGCTACATTCATCCAGTTATTCCCTCCATTCATCTGCGGTTAGCGAGAACACGGACAAAAGACTCGTTATAGGTTTTTTTCGCTATGGCTGAAGTCAAACTAGACTTTGAGTTCCTCTTTTAATAACATAAAAAAAAAAAAAGCATTCCACAGTCGTTTGTCGCACCTGGATATTCGAATGAGTATTCCGCAAACGAAGTCACTTGAATAGTTGTACGGGAGGATGAGGATTCATATGTCAATTGTCTTGTGAACAGTGCATAATTTACTAAATGATACTACTTAATAGATGGTATGTATCCCGAATGGGCCACTTTCATTAAGATTTTTTCCTGCCCCTTGGTTCCCAAAAGAATTAATCCAAGGAAAGACAAGATATTGCAAGAAAATATGTCGAGCGGATATTTGATGTGCTCCAAGTTCGTTGGATAATTATAAAAGGTCTAGTGTGACATTGGTTAATTGATAATCCATAGAAATAATCTATACATACATTATTTTATACAATATGATTGTTGAGGACGAGGGTTATGCAATATCGATTTGGGATTGTGAAGAACGAGATACTTTCATAGCGAATCATGGTTCAACCTCAGAATTTGAAGAATACCTTCGAATAAATATCGAGTTCGTGATAGTCAGGTGTATCATCAGCTTCGTCGCGAGTTGGTTGAACACATCTGAGACTTGTCGTCGCGATCAGTGAACGATTTATTTATTATGAAATATTTGTTTATTTTAATTTCTAATTTATCAAACATTTGTATTCCTATGTTGTACCATTTATTTTTTAAAAAAAAATTTAATATTGAATTGCATGCATTAGAGATTAAGTAATTTTTCTAACACTTTCTAATTTTATTTTTTAATAAAAATATAATATTAAATAATATGTGAAATTAATTAAAGTAAAGATAAATTTTTTAGAAACTATAAATGATTTTATTTAAATGAAAAAAATATTACTAAAGTGAAAGAGATACCCAAAAATATTTAGTTGGTAAGATATTTGATTGTGAAATATAAGATATTTGAGTAGTCAGATATTTAATTTATTATGTGAATTACGAGACCCACAAATATTTGAGAGAAATTTCCATATTATTGTGGATGCTCTATGAGAATTCCCAATGGGATCCTCTCGGAGCTTCGGGCTCCCATGGAAATGATGTAGCAAGAAAAAAGGAGCTATCTCCCATTATCCAGTTGTCGGGAACACTTCTCAAAGATCGCTCTCAATATCATATAATTAATTAATATATTATAATATTATGTATATATAGTTATTTTTTATAACATATGTTAAAAATCAATTAATTTTTAAAAAAATATTAATACTTTGTAAAAATTATTTGTAACTAATATTTTTAAAGATGGAGAATATTAATATATTTGAATTTGGTGTGGGGTCAATAAAAATGTTGTTTTGGGTTTTTTGGATTGTGGATAGATTAAATAGATTTTTCCTTTTGGACATGGGCAATGATTTGGCTGAAAAAATGGATATCATAAGATTTGAGCATTGTAGATGTCCTAACTAGCTTATGTGAAATGTCCACTATTTTTTAACTTTAAAATCATACTAATTTTTTTTCTTTTTTAATAAAATTCGAAACCTTTAATTAAAAACAACACAACTTTTCAAAAATCCTAAATGTATAAAAATTTCATAAATCGTCAACCACCAAAAACCCACCTTGGGATGCAAGGGAGTCGAGTGATCGTTGTTGGAAGGAAGAACGAGGAAGAAAGTCGAAGAATGAAGGAGAAAAGAAATCGAAATTTCCTTGTCCGAGCTTCCCTTCTTTGGCCGCTGTTCCCCTTCACTTTTATGTGAATGTGTGTGTGCTTGTAGGTGTTTGTGTGTGTTTAGGTCTAGGAGTCTTTCTTTTATTTTTATTTTTTTATTTCTTTAAATAAATAATAAAAGGCTTTCAAAATATTTAATTAATGGACTTAATTAATCTTAGTTTTTAATTAATAAATTAGGCTCATTAAGATTTATAAAATTATTAGGCATCAAATTAAAATATTTAAAAAACTTATTTCCAAAAAAATCTTTTATAAAATACATAAAATTCATTTCTCCCACTAATTAATTTAAACTTGAACTTAAAAATGCAATAATTCTTAAAATATTTAAAATAAATATTTTCTTAACTAAAATAAAAATTTAGCTTTTAAATCTTTAACATTTAATCGTCTCCGGTCCCCTGTCCCCAGCCAACCACCGATATTCGTCTAAAAATATTTTAAATTATGAAACCAAGAAAAATTACACAATCAATCATTTAGTCACTCAAAATATATCATTCATGCATCTAAAATCTTTTAATTAAAATATTTTAACAATTTAATAATTTTCATGTATGCGGTTTATGTGAACTGACTTTCGGACGTTACATTGTTAGTCTTTTGTTCATTTTTACATTGCAATTATTTAACGAAATTTTGAATTTATTATTTTATTTCTCTCATTATTAGGTACCACAAATAGTTTTATCATGATTTGACGTGAGTGTATATTTTCAATAGTAGAAATGAGAATATGATTTTATAAACAAAATTTGGAAGGTAAATTAAGCATATAAATTGCACGATTCATTCAAAATTTTAAATTAGAAGTAGAATTTAGTTCATAAAGATAATTAGGTATTTTTTTATGCTACATTCGGAGTGTTCACTCGTATGATGTGATGAAATTGTAGCACTTGGATCATAAAAAAATTGTTGAGTTAGAGTCCGAGAAATTCAGTGATCAAGATGATGTTCTCAAGAACATGCACCACACAATACAAACTTCTTGTTTGAAGACACATAAGAGAATCATGAATCACTACAGATATGAACTCAAATATAGATTCAAACCGAAATGTAGAGAACACAAGGTTTACGTGATTCGATATAAAATGATCTACGTTCACGGGAGGCGATCTCATTAAGATTGATTGTCTCATAGTACAAATAATATTAAAACAAGAAGTCACTATGTGAGGCTCATTTACTAATGACAATTAATGATAAGACAATAATGATTTGATTTAATTATGCAGCAGAAACTGGTTTAAAATCTTTAAAACGGACATCAGGAACTAGAAAAATTTCGGCATGACCTCCTCATAAGTAGGGCATTCCAAAAAATTCAAGTATCAAAAAATAGTAAAATGACTCAAGACTGATGCTACGATAAATATAAACAATCACATGTAAGTGCCGATCAGGCACACGTCAACAATTCTCAAGCATCAGTTCAACTAAACTGAAAAGGCTTTAAAACATACTAAAATTGATCCAAACTAAATAATAACAATTCAAACACCAATACACATACTCGAGACATCTCCTTGGCAAATAAAATATGACATAGAACTGACACAAACTCCAAGACATCCATAAACACTAGCTGGGAGACTTCAACGAACCAAAACTCAAAAATCCAACCTCAACCACGAGCTCCGCCAGCGGAACTCTGGCTAGTGCTTCAAAACCACTCGGGAGATCTACCATGGTACCCAAAATCAACCACAACAGCCCCCCAGTAAACAACTGAGGTTATGATTCTGATATGAAACAGTTCAACAAACATAATGATAACATAAATGATGCATCAATATATATGTAAATGAAATGTGAAATGCATGAACATGGCTCAATATCAACGAGGTAAATGGAGCCAAACGAACGATACGATCAACAAGAATAATGCTCAAACAACACACAAGGGAGTCACATCGTCATGAAGCTAAACCACCCTGTTAAGTAAGCGAGGTATGCCAGGCTGTGCTAATCAACACCCCCAACTCAGCCTTCATACAGTTGTAACGATATATAACATGAATGGCACAAACAACCAGAACTGGATATCACAATCTCAACGCTCACCCCGAGGGCTATACTAACAATGAGATTGATCAGTCTTAACTACGGTTTCAGTCCTATCAATAAAAGCATATCAGCCACACCCTGATCCCGAGTTATACAACAACCAATGCCGAATAACAGTAACTGGTCAACAAGAACAATATGGCTCAAGATGTATGTCATAACAGTATGTCCTAGACTAAATATCATATAACTGAACATATAACTCAATCAGGCATTTAACAACTCAAACAATTCACATAATCACATAAACAATAATTACAACACATAAATATGCTTAAAACATAATTTAATTGTTATCGTTGTATGTTACCGAACTGTAACATACATATACCAACTAACGATGATCAATGCACAACTTTAAATCTCCTCGGCCTAAAACACATACAATAACCCGAATAATCCCACATTTCACCGGAAGAAATCAACAAGGAGTTTGATCATTTCGACGAGATTAAATGCCCAAAAATAGAAATCATGAAACTACCTTTGTTTACAGTTCTAGATTCAGCATTTAAGAGCATAAAATTCATATCTCACTCAATATTGACTAAAATTAATATCCTCAATTGGAAATGAAAGAAAACTCAATTATCTAAGTTTTCCTAGAAGAAACCATTTTCAAAATCTCAGGAGATTAATCCCAGAATTAGCAAGAACACATTGCTACTCACGAAATTCGCAGGCAGAAATCTAAAAATGAGTAGTTTCAGTAAAACGTGCATAACGTATTCAATTCTTAATGGAATTTAACGATTCAAGTCTCATTCCAAAGATAACATATAGATATGCAACTTTCATTATAACCAAAGATCCAGAATCAAAATGAAAAAGGTCAAAACCTCGAATTACAGTAGCCATTCTACACAGCTCAAACACAGAGTTTGATTTTGACAAAATTCGGTAGAAAAATCATATCAAATCCGTTTTTAATTGGAATTCCATTTTTCCAGCGGCTATAGAAAGCTAACAAATAGTCTACAACTTCTATTTGAACCACAAGTCGAGATTCTAAGTGCACAATACACATAAACCCGAAAATCAGAAGCAAAAGCTCACCGAATCAGACAAGAACTGAGCAAAAATGAGCTGAAATCAGCGGCTTCGATCCAGCTGAATACTTGCTCAAAAACTATTATTTATGGCTTAAATCGAAGCTCAGGATGTGGGAACAAAACCCATCAAGAATTTTGAGATTTTGACATCGGACGAAGAAGTTACGACAATTTTTTGGCGACTTTGACGGGAATGGCTTGGGAAAAGAGATGGGTTTACGAGAATGGGTTGCTTATTTCTTCTTCCCTTTTTGGTAAGTGAGTGTATGCATATATGTATCGTATATTTGTTAACTAAAAGTAGTAACTTGAGCCCAATTATCTTGGTTTTGCATTTAATTAATCTCGTGTGTTATTTCAGTCTCTATATGTATTTTATATCGTAATACTTCCGATAGTCTAAAATACATATTTTTAACACACCTTCGAAAATTATTTGGCATAAGTAATTATTTTAATTTATCAACTCAATAATTATTCTAATAATGCCAAATTATCGGATAATATATTTTAGGGTCTTGACACTGTTAACCCTCTACAACACACTCTTGTTCTTCTCTTATGAATTACAAAAGAACACTCTCTAGTCTATCTTGAGAGGAGATGTAGTTGTTGAAATTCGAATACTTCATACTTCTTGATTAATCAACTTGACATTTTATATCTTGGCCTTCCAAAGAGAGTATACCTCTCTAACCGCTCTTGATCTCCAGAAAACCGTGGACTTAATTCCATCCTCATCTCAACCAACTAAATGTCGTATCTTGACTCAATGGCTTTTAATTTTCTTTTGACTATCTTTCTTTAATTGTTGACACTGAAACTACAAAAATGATGTCAACTTTTGATTAAAAAGTGATAGAAAAAGTGATATATATGATCTAATGTTGTTGAGAGACAGGATTAGTTCCAATGAATGATAGATTAACCTGATGATTAGTAAAATAGAATTCAGCTGGTTCAACGTCCAAGACGAATGAGGAGCACCGATGCACTAGGTGGATTTTTGTTTCGAAGACAACAATACAGGCTCGGAGTACAAATAGTGAAATGAAAAACATAGGGAAAAGTGTGTTTTTCAACGTATCTTCTTGTAATTTCATCTCCTTGTTTTTTAGCATATCACTTTGATGATTGTTAGTTCTAGGTCAATTTGGTTGTACAGATTAGTCTATTTAAAGCAACCAAGGATTTCTTGGTCGAGTGGCAAGTCTTAGGCTTCAATCTTTCAACAACCAGAGATTTCTTGGTCTTAGGCTTCAATCTTTCAACAACCAAGAAATCAGCTTCAATCTTTCAACAACCAGAGATTTCTTGGTCTTAGGCTTCAATCTTTCAACAACCAGAGATTTCTTGGTCGAGTGGCAAGAGTGAGACTTCAAGTCTCAACTAGTCTTGAGTTAGAGACCACTGGTTGTACTTGTACATAAAAAAATCACCTTCAACAAAGTGCCCAAATCTTTATTTTTTTGAAAGATTTCTCATGGATGCGGGAGCATCGACTAATTACAAAGCACCCCTAAAAAAAACATACGGCTATATTCGAGATAGTTATTAGGATCTACTCTCAAAATTTAGAGGATGAAAATGCAGCATGACGGTGTTACAACAAGGGAGAAGAGTTGGGGATTATAACTATATGCCTGAGTGGATTATCGATGTTGGTTCCGCCTGCATGTAACACAAAATCCGCCGGGGAGTGAAATGTTCCATGGCATATGCACATGATCCTCACTTCTTCACCTCTACCGTATCTGTACAGTATTCCATCGACCCTTCTACCGTTGGGGCCATCTCCTCTTGTGTAAACACTAGGCATATCTTCTACTGCACTCGTCCTCGTGTCTCTACCTCCGGTTCTTGATGCATCAACCGGTGGCTTAGCTGAACTTTGTATCAAGGATCCGGTTGTTATACCCGGATTCTCTGTTTCTTCTGTCTTGGAAGAGCCAACATCTAGTTTGCTTCTTTCACACAAGGATAGGGTGCTAGCCGGGCTAAGTTCACCACTTGATCCTGTAACAGAAAATCGTGAGTTGAACACCATTTATTTAGTAACCATAGGGGGTCCTCCCTTATACAGCATATAAAGGGAAAACGAGCGAATATTCGGAACAACGCACACTAAGTGCTGTTTCAAACTGAGAACACAAAGAAGACAGGTACCATTGCCATACTGCACACCAAAATTACTTGTGAAAGAACAAAGTTCCTTTCAATGCCTTAACTTCTACTCAGTTGCTTTCTTCTTTTTATTTGTTTTGAGGCCATACGATTCGGTCACGTTAGCACCTCTAGCATCCAGTTGTCAATCTTCTCTGTATCATGAACTCTGCTACGGTTTCTGCATATATATATAGTAGCATTCACTGTTTTATCTAATGCTTTCACGACATTTTAACTAATGTGACCCCATGATGCAATTTCTTGAAAATTCCTTTCAAGAACCAGATTTTTTTGCGTGTAGTGTCGTTAACCGTGCTGTTCCTTATGAACTGAAGAACAAATGAAAACATTAGCTAAAGGCTGAACAATTCCAAGCACGGAATGATCATATGCCTTAAATACAGAGTCAAATACTCGTATGAAAAACAGAAAAAGAATTTGATAATAATATGTCAATGCAAGCACATTGAAAACACATAGGAGAATTCATTGCTCGAGACATGTTAAATGATGTTAAATATCAATGCTATTTCAGTTAACCACATCAAGAAAGTAGATCACCAATGAACAGAATTAGATCAAACGGAACCAATAAAATAAGTAAATTTGCTATAAAACCTTGCAGAGCTTTACTCTCCAAATCCGACAAAACCGAAGAACTCCCCCCTGTCGACTCCACTGATGATCCTTGGGACAACATTTGCCCAAAACCTCGCATCCCACCACTACCCCAAGCAGAAACTCCCTTTCCTTTAGCCATTGCTACTTCAATTCCTCCTCCAAGATTACTTGAGGCCTCAAAAACTGGCCCCCCAACCAATAAATCTAACTTCTTCGTCACCGGAATTTGTTTCTCCCCCTCCAAACCCCCCATCAAACTCGAAGAACTCCCCCCTGTTGACTCCATTGATGATCCTTGGGATACCACTGGCCCAAATCCTTGCATCCCACCACTACCCCAAGCAGAAACTCCCTTTCCTTTAGACATTGCTGCATCAATCCCTCCTCCAAGATTACTTGAGGCCTCGAAAACCGGCCCCCCAACCAATAAATTTAAATTCGTTGTCATCGGAAGATGCTTCTCCCCCTCCAAACCCCCAATCAGACTCGAAGAACTCTTCCCTGTTGACTTTGTTGATAATCCTTGGGACAACACTTGCCCAAAACCTTTCATCCCACCACTAACCCGACCAGAAACTCCCTTCCCTTTAGCCATTGCCGCATCAATCCGTCCTCCAAGATTACTTGAGGCCTCAAAAACTGGCCCTTCGGTCGATATATCTAACTTCTTCTCCCTCTCCAAGTCCCCCATCCAATTAACCTCCATTTCTTTATCACCCTTCACAGCCTTTTTCTTGTCTGATCTCCTCCTCTTGGCCTCCATTCTTCTCAAGCTCTGCAACTCTTTCCTCTTCCTCTTTTCATCCTCAGTCTCCACAGGCATTGAAGAGGTCCTCGCCAGGCTGCTCTTTGCCTCCAGTGCCGATGGCGACGTATCACTAACATTTCTCGCGGTATGTAAAAAGCTTGCTGTAGAAGAAGATCTCATCAAGGGCTCCACACCAAATCCGCCACCTAATGATAGCCCGAGATTCAGTTCTATCTCCTCCCCCTTCTCCTTCTCCAGCTCCTCCTCTTTCATTGTCTCATGCTCACTCGTGCTGCCCAGAAAACTCTGCAACAAATCTCTTGAAAATACTTCCGCTGGTTTATCCAAATATTTTTCCTCACTTTCTGGTGAGCTGATCTTCTTATCATCGCCACCATTTCCCATAATCCAACCAAATAGAACTGATCCAGGGAATAATATATCAGTCTCCAGTTCAAACACACGACTCTGTCATGCAAGTTTAAGCACTCCATGATCAGATTCACCAAAGCCCATATGAAAATTTTCGATCTTTAACTGCATAATTAACTCCCAGAGACACCAAGACTAGATTTTTATGCAACGGATCAAAAAATATTCACAAGAAAGCACGTTTACAGATATACAGGCTATTAAAAAAACCGAGATTTTCTTACAGGGCTCTGCAAGAATATGCAAGATATATAGAAATTTGGTTGGAGCTGGTGTGCGCGTGTGCGAATACTACTGAAAACGAAGGAGATTGGGCGACAGAATGACGAAAATAACCCGGAAGGCAGAGGAGAACGGGCCCATTGGAGGGACAGGGGAAATCTCTCCGAAAGGACAAGTGGCGGAATTAGGATGGCAAGAAAGGTACGGAAGTGGGGCCCGAAAAAATAAATCTATTTTAGCATAGACAAACCAGTTCCGATGCATTCTAATTATTTTTTTTCTCACACAATAAAATTGAATCTAATTTTGAATCGAATAAAGTATACTTGAGTTTAAAATCGATTCAAAACTCAAAAATTTTAAAATTTTTTTGTTTGATTTCGACTCGAAATGAAATTCAACTTCGTTTTCGATTTGAAATGTTCGAATATATTCGCGAGATATTAGAATAATTGATCTGATATTAAGGTTCGAGAATAAAGGTTTAAAATCTCAAAATGTCTGAAAGATTCGAAATATATATATATATTTAATGTATAATAATATTATATTAATAAAATATTAAAGTTCGCAAGCGGGTTCGCGAATTATCGAACAAAATAAATTATGCTCGTGTTCGGCTCAAAAAAGTAAAACATGTTCCAAATCACCGGTCGCCTCAATTTTGCATTGTTCTTGGAATAAGAACTTGTTCGCAATAGCTTTCTTAATGACAAGAATGTCATGTATAGTTTGTAGAGTAATGCTGCATGTATAACCAAATTTGTACAATAATTCTTATAACACAAAAAATTCAATACAAACATTTCATTTATCAAAATCTCATGACAAGTCGAAAACAAAATCTCACGATATAATTGTTGTAAAAATCATGATTTTAACTTGAAATGTTGATGACTTATAGTTTATATAACATCAAATTCTCAAATTTTTTATGAAGTCTCGGGTTTGAGACAAATCTTTCCTCCAGCTTAGAAGAAAAGGTTCAACTTGAGAAACAAATCAGCTGGAAACCTGATTTTATGAGCTGAATATGGGCTATGTTGAGTCTTGTTGACCAGAGCTTAGGCCAAATGCATACTTAACAAAAATAATTTAATAAATAATAACTAAATACTATAATCTCTTTGGTTTAGCATTGAAAAAGTTGTTTATTTATTTATTCTATGTTCATGTCAACGATATTTTGTGTATATTAATGTCCTGTATTGATAAAAACATAATATTGAAATAAATAAAGATTAATTATCTTTAAAAAAAATTGGAAATTATGATACAAACCTAATTTGATTTATTGAGTTATTAGCAATGTCTTTTTTGGCGTATTTTTAAGCAATCTTTACCATACTGCTCTCCGTGCTCAATATATCATTGGTTAAGCAGTATGTACAGATATATTTGAAATTACAAAACTATCTTAAATGCACTTTTGAAAAGACTTTTTTTGAATAAAAANAGGTAAAATTAGGTGTTGAATATTGAAAATTAGTGTGTGATGATGTAGGTAATGATGTATTTTATTTTTGGATTATTTGTAAAAATTTTCTATAAATAGATCTCTCATTTGTGAAGAAAATCACAATTGAGTTGTGAGAAAAATATTATAAAGTGTGTAGTGTGATAATTTTGAGAGTTTGAGATTTTTACTTTTTTACCGTAAATTTTTACTTTTTCACAACAAAAAGAAAGTTTAAAGTCCTAATCCATAAAATGGTCGGCCGTGATAACACTTAATTTTTAAACATATCATATAATAAAAAATATAAATATCTACAAAAAAAATAATAATAATAATTTTTTATTATAATGTTTAACAAGTAAGTGGAGATGCGTCTAGAAAATATCAAGGTACAGACAAGTCGTGCCGTCTAAGGACACGTGTCACCCACAGATACCGAGCCACGAGGGATGCCACGTGTGACGCATCGGCTCAGCCTCGTAAAGCTGCATAGGTTGGCACCCCCAAATTAGAAAGGCGCATCCCCCAAAGGATTCTCTGCAATGTCATCCTCTTTGTTTTCGGGTGGCCCACCATATGATTCTATTTTTCAATGGTAAACAAAAGGAATAGGTGATCGACTAATTATATAAACAAATTTTTATTTATTTTTATAAATAGATGAAGCAGATAGACATGTAATTTATCAGACTCATGATATATTCACTCGAACAAGTGAATTATGTGATTTCACGAATATAAATAAATAAAATTATGTATTGACTAATCACTTTAAGTTTGAGTCTAACAACAAACGCTTATCCTATGATAAAGTGTTGTAATAATATATAAATAGTTGATGGATGTAGCTAGCTAAATCACTTAGTTACCGATGTTTACTGACAAAATAAAAATAATAATTTTACTTTTCATAATAGATTAATTATTCTTATCTTTAATTTGGCCTCATATCTAGGAATGACAACTTTTTTCACGGGTTTGAGACCACTAAGGGAAAAACCGAAACGGGGATGGGGATCCTCGATTTTTTCGGGTTTGGGTTCGGGTTCGGGGATTTTTTTAAATCTCCGATGTAGTTCGGGGCGGGTATAAGATTACTATACCCATCCCCGAAATCCTCGAACCCACCCCGAAAATAATATCAATAATAAAATAATAATATTATTAGTATTAATAATATAATAATATTATTATTTTTTAAAATATTAATAAATATTATTAATATTGATATTAATATTAATATTATCTCTAATAATAATAGATAATAATAAGTTTTGATTTGAGAAAATCTATGAATCCGTCATCGTCTTGTCATATTAATTTTTTTGAAACAGGGATGGAGGCGGGGATGGGAAGTTGATCCCCTAAGTTTCGAATTTGGGGATTTATCGAACCCGAAAAAACAGAGATTGGAACGGGTATGGGTGGGGATGGAATGGGATGACAAACCGTCCCCGCCCCGACCCATTGTCATCCCTACTCATATCTTACTACTTTTATCTCAAAACTGATAGAAATATTATGCTTTATGATATGGTATGTCACATATCTTTAATGTCTATATTTATAATAATAAAAATATTTTTGACATAAAAAATAATAATTTTTAATGTGTGACTCAAATAAGATATATGTCTCACAAAAATTGACTTGTGAGACCGTCTATCAAAAGTTTATGTGTATAGAGAAAAGAAGTGGATGAATTTATGATAGTTAATTTAATAAAATTTTCAGGCAAACAATGGCTTAAAAACACACACACAAACAAAGAGGTAGAATTGAGAAGGTGTCAAGAATTTTTCCCCATGAAACGCACCCAACTAAGGAACTATATAAAAAAAAATTGATAAAATATGTAAGAATTTGAATCTTTAGCTTTGACATTCCCTTGTCTTATTATTATTCTTATTATTATCATTATTATTATTATTATTATTATTATTATTATTAGATTAGCAAGTGGGGGAGTTGGCTAGCTATTGTACGTGCATATATTTAATATGTCATTAAAAAATTATATGGAGTTTCGGACACGTAAATACTCAATTTTAAAATATATTTTTCGGTTGGTTAAAAAAATAATTAAATCAAATGTTATAGATAAGATAAATAAATAACTTGATTATTGTGAGGAATATTCTTGACTAATACTTTTAATTGGTTATTCTAGTAACTCAAAAAATGTTTTTATTTTGTAATTTAAACTTCATATAAATTTAAAATTTAATTTATTTTTAAAATTTTTGAAATATTGTGCTTGTCACGTCATATTCAGACTGACGCTGTCTAAAGTTGGGATTGGGAAGTTTTGAAAATTAATAATGTCTGGTATGGATTGTTGGATATGACACGTAGTGATTTTAAGGTAGCTGGCAGGGCATGCATGATTTTGAAAGTTTGGGTCAAATTTAGAAATTTCATTCATGAATTTTTTTTGCTCAAAACCCTTTTTTTTTATTTAAATAAAATAAAATAAAATAGATAAATTAATTAAAATTGCTCAATTGGGTTATCT
>NC_133323.1:8644387-8742813 GCF_012295235.1 Primulina huaijiensis | reverse complement strand
GAACAATATTCTCTTAAATTCTAAAAATAAATAATAGATATATTTTATATTATAATAGTTGTGAGGGTTAGAAAAACTGTTTGAAAAGGGCACCAAAATTTCTTCCATTTTTACCTTCCTCTTCAACACCGAAAAATCTTTCTTTTTTCTATCATAATATTATTACATTTTTTTAACTGAAATTAAGTTTAATAGAAAAATAGATTATTTGTCATACACAACTATATGTACGAACACACTAATTATAATATTCATGCCAAATTACAAATGTTCAATACTCACTCTATAAATTGATTAAACAATATTTCAAATATCTAATATTATGTTACACACAATACGTGTGTCTCAGTCGCTAGTGTATAGAATTTAGGAGACGGTCATTGGGGCTCCTGAACTAATGGGTTCATGAGATTTACTGTTATCGGAACGCATCGTGACATTGTGTGTAACATATCCGATACAACATAAAAAAAACTCTTCATTTTTATATATATAATTGTTAAGATTAGAACTAGAACTTAACTCAACTCCAAAAGCTAGCTCATCTTCTGGAATCGTATAACTTCAGAAGTTCTTTGTCAATAAGAAGATTGTTCAAGTCCATATATGCAACTATCAGGTATTTTATCCAACCGATCTGGGACAACTAACAATAATATATCAATTTTATACTAAAATTTTGAATTTTCTCCAAATTTTTTTTTTAAAGCAACGACCCATTACTCAAAGCTGTCATGTGGTCATGTTGGGGGAAAAAAAATTGAATTAGTTTGTTAAAGAAATTTATAGAGTGAGGTGTGTATTGGGTTATTCTTATCCACAAACTAGAAATCATCCCATTGTTGGTCATTTTCTTATTCCATTGATTAAGACAAAAGGGAAATATTAAAAATGTGTCCAAATTTAAATGTGACCAAACAAGTGTTAAAGGTTTGGGCGCACCCAAGCTTCATAATATTATAGCCCACCCTCGCCAAATTCCATGTGATGTTGGGAGAAATAAAATAATAAAAATATCTTCACATTTCCTACATTTTTTAAGCAATAAAAGTTCGCTATTTTTTTATTTAAAAAAGATGTGGTGGGACATGTATAAGATAGACTCGAATTTACTTTTATTTTATCGGGTAATTAAATTATGTTTTAAATTATTTTATTGATAATTCACAAATTTCGATTAGTATAAGTAAATTATAATTAAATAAACTAATGAATTCGAAGCCTCGAGCCATGATTTTAGCTTTATAGATTAAATTTTGATAATGAAGTGGGAATCGAAGCATAACAAACTTCGAACAAGTGTCAAACCAACTCAATAAATTTAAGGTCAAATTCAACTATAAAAAAATTATTTTCTTTTTTTATTTTATTATTAAGTGAATCAAGTGCTTTTAGCTGTCCAAATAACGTTAAAAAAAATTTAAAAAAAATTAAGTCAAATTTATCAATATTCATAAATATAAAAAAAATAAAAACGTTAAAATACTGGTCGTATTTTGTAAGACAGATATCTTATTTGGGTTATCCATAAAAAATATTATTTTTTTATGCTAAGAGTATTACTTTTTATTGTGAATATCGGTAGGGTTAACCCGTCTCACAGATAAAGATTCGTAAAACCATCTCACAAGAGACCTACTCCTCAAATATATTGTCAACTTCTCGCATTTAATAAGTCCTTTTACGAACCCCTATTTAATGTGTATAATTGTGTTCAATTTTCATTATCGGTTAATATAATTTATTTTTTCAATATCATTAAATATGTGTGGATTAGCAAATTTTTCTGTATAATTTCTTTTCTAATAAAAATTTTAGTGTGTGAAAAACAAAGTGAGGTGTTTAATTAAGACAGTGGAGTAAATATTAATTTATTTCATATTTATTATTTTTATTTCGTTTTAATTTATGTTTCATTTATAAGTTTTTCAAATCAGACGGTATTTCATTTCTTTTGGTCCATACGTTCTTAGTTTTTTTTTAATATTAAAATCTAAAAAATATAATTTTTTGTGAAAAAATATTTTTATTAATTAATCAGATTTTTTGCAATAACAATTAATGCAATCCGGCTCGTCATCCAAGGGAATCTGTTCATTCTCCAGTATCTTCCAGTTCGCTATCCATAAACTTCTTCTTGCTACTCTGCCCGAGTCCTGACTATCTCACTATAAAAATCTACAATTTTTATTAAAGAATTATATTTTATTTTATTTAAAAAAATATATATGAATGATTTCAATTTTAAATATGACCGGAAAAATTGTCGGAAAATTGATGTTAAATGAAATATAAATCATTGATAATAAATATATTTATTATATTATCAATTAAGTGCATATATCCAATGTTATACCAACAAATTGTATTGAGTTTTATTTTTTATTTTTATTTTTAAAAAAAAGACCTCTCTCATGGTGTAAAAAATAGTGGAAAATATTTATTAACCAAAACTTTTGAGGGATTTGGAAGCGATAAAACATGATCAAGGACCATTCCACCCAATAAAGCATGACCAGATATCTCATGTATCTATTAGTGGACATCTTTGTCAGCTCAGTACTGTGGTTTAGTCTGATCAGACGCATTTATGTACGGGTCACTTGCATCATAAATACTTGGACATACATAAACATTATCATTTTGCGTAGAGATATATTTGTTAAGGGAGGAAAGAAGTGGTTTACTTGTGCAATTATAAATTTGAGATACTTTTTTATTGAAGATTTTATTTTTTTCAAAAAATTAAATTATTTTTGGATGATTATTAAATTTTTTTTAAAATTTTTGTGAAATATCAATATATGACTATCACGTCATGGTAAATGTCATTACACTGACAACTTTTAGACTGATGTTGCCTACATTAATGTCTCTGGATGGTTGTTGCATATGATACGTGGGTTACTAAAAGATGGCCCTCTATTTTTGGAAATTCCATTCATGGATATTTCCTCAAGTCGCTTTCTAAAAAAATAAAACTGAAAAACAACACCAACAACAAAAACAAAAGATCCCCTTTTATATTTTAAATATTGTATATAATAATTTTTTCGTTATAATTTATCCCAGAATTTTATTTGATCAAATAACACATCGCAATAAACTAAGCCTTCTAAAGCTAGAATGCTGATTTGAATTGAGTTTTAGTCGATCGTGATTTAGATCAGTTTTAAAACCGATTAATTTGAAATGATTTGTTTGGCCCTCACTCGAACCAAAAGGTGAAAAAGGGTTGGGGAGAAAAACATCTTCTAGCTGTCCCAAGAAAGACAGAATTTGTGCTTAGATTATTGACATGTCTGAAACTTGAACGATCACTTAAAGCAATCATGCAGTGACAAACAACGTTCTCTGCTCAGTCGTCAAGCATGCTTGCATTGCACCTGACAGTAAAAACACTGAACACAATTACAGCCTAACTGGGAATGGTTTCACTAGTATTGATTAGTAGTGTTCTAAGGATGGTTTTGCAGAGTTCATTCACATTTCAGACAAACAGCAAGCACTTCAAAGGCTAATTCTGAGCCTGGGTTAAATCTGTTTAAGGTGAAAGCTCCCAAACAAAGGGTCCCTAAAAAACAAATCTGATATTCGATCGAAAAATACTACTCCACCCATTCTGTCAAAAACAATGTATCTGGTAAAGATTAAACTGTAGCTAATTGCTATCGATGATTATGTTAGGCTGTTGAAGATACTTCCAACTAACCTACTTTGTCTCAAAGTAGTCAACAGCCTAACAAACATAATTCAACAAGAATGCTATTTGAGAATCAACAATGAAGAAGAACAATATGTTATGTGCCCGCGTGAAGGATCGAGTTACGGGACGCTAAAGTGGTTGATCATTCAATTCCGTTGATTCCTTGATTTATTAGATTCTCTCCCTTGTCTACCTAATGTGAATATTCGTAAATGAATAGGAGCTCAAATGAGAAAACTTCGGGATCTCACACAAGTTTGCAGATAAAATGAGATGCTGTTTTATTCCATTAGAATTGCTTAACTACAACGATTACTTCCTATCACCATAATTTCAAAAACCAACTAAGATAACTATCCTATCTTCCTACATTATCCTCGTTGGATAACAGTTTATCTGAGAGACAAACAAACTGATAAACAAATAAAAATTCTATCCAAATCAAGCAGCCTGATCATTTCTTTTTGTTATTGAATTTCCCGTGCATGAAATGCCGGTAAACCATATCCTTGGGCTGGGCTTCGTTGGTACTCCTGGGATTATGGGCCGTAACACAATCACACTTATGAGATATCGGCAAGTAAGCAGGACTCTTACAAATGATGTAGCAAAATCTATCGATGAAAATAGACGTTACAGAGGGGGAGCAGAGCGCAAACGAAATGAATCAGGAATATTAAGAAGTGACCTTGGGTTATAACAGTGAGAACATAATGATTTTAATTTTTTTTATGTATGCGTTCGACTAAATAAATACACGAAAGGTTGAATACAGTGATCCTGCATGTTTAAATACAGGCCCAGTGTGGTTACCTTGATTTTCCTTCAGTTGGTTTTCCTTTTCATAACTGGACCTGCTTCTGAAACTGTTGGTTGAATTTCTTGTCCTGAATTCTCCAGGCGATCCTCCTAAACGTACAAATGAAAGATTTGAAGCCCCTGCTCCAGTTTAGCCGCTTGTGCATCCCTTCTATCACTTCGCAAGAGTAATATGCTTCACCAGACATTGAGATACATCCTTCGCAATGTGCCACTTGACACGGACTTGCCCTGCTGCCAACACCCAATAGTTCTTGCCAAAATCAGATCACCAACACAAAAATAGACCCTGGTGGCAACCGAGAAGAAAAGGACAATAGCATCCTCCAGACTTCGATTGAGCAACCAGGTAAAGCACCATCCAATTTCTCTTTACCATTCGGTGTGACTAGCCTAGGCATACAATACTGGCATATTTGACAAAATTATCCCATCATCAAACATTTTCAGCCACAAAAATGAGATTTGCTCAGGGAAACCTGCTCCAATTGTTTCTTTAAACCACCAGATAAGTCTCGCGATCTAAAATGTAAAATTTGCAGTATCACCCATAACGATATCTTTTGTTTTCTAACTTTAGTTTACCTAGATCATTTTCTTGTTTCAGTCACTGCTTTGTTGATAGGAAAAATCCTGTTATATATGAATTTTTAACTCGCATAAACCCAATGTACCGGAAACCCAAGAGTGAGCGTAAGTCCTAAGCAACCAACGGCCCCGTCACTGGGATAATAGGCTGCCACAGCGTCAGCATCTCTATTCCAACAAAATTGTGGGGACCCAGACGCTAATTCATTTTCTTAATAATTATTAGGATCAAATGTAACAATTAAGTAAACTGGGTCATAGAATTTTTTTTTTGTAAAATACATGAGTGCGCAACATATGAAATAAAACTTATTTCATTTACGAGATCCATGTCTAGATCAAAAGTACAAGTCTTGTACAAAAGTACTTCATAACAAACTACTGTCATTCACTACATATCAGGTAATGAAACAAACTCTACTTCTGGGTCCGAATCTCCACGCTAATCTCAATCTCTCGTCCTCTTCTCGACCCTGATCCTGTCTCACGTGTTGTCATGCACACATACAAACACAACAACAGCCGGATAACTACGGTGAGAAATATATTCCCAGTATAAACAACGTGTACATGCAAACATATAACAGATATAAAAGCATATAACAGTTATCACTAACATGTATCATAATCTGAAAGACATCAATCAATAGAATACTATAAATCAAACTCTGGACTCATAATCTCTGACTCGACTCTTCTCTAATCTAGTGATCGCGGTCGAATAAGAACGCCACCTTCTCCCACCTACTCTCCCAGCTAGATGGTGGTACGTTCTTATTCCCAGACTTTGGCATTCTATATCGAATTTCTGCAATAAGAGTCGATCTACTCCTAAGCACATCGATACACCAAAAGTCCAGTGTCTTGGCGACTCTGCCAAAGACTAGGCACATCTGTCTATGACTCAATACATGCTCTGCTATAAATCAATAGACTAAGCATATCAATCTCATGAATTGCAAACATCAATGCAGTAAAATAAAGAATGTGGTTTTGGGAAAACTCAAGTCGAATCTAACTCGAGTCGTATCTTTCCGGTTTAACATTGATTTATACATTTCTTTTCGTAGATCAATCTGTGGTCAATGAAATCAATATCAATCTGGTTCTGCTCGTTCTTCGAAGTCTTCAATACCCACTCTGGAATGACATATTCGAGAAGTACAATATCAAAATACAACCCAACCAATACTGGATATAATCAAAACTAAATCTAATTCTGTTTCGACGGCATAACAACACAATCTCGATATACCCAGCAATACAATATCAACAAATACAAATCACAACTCATAATCGATAACAAACCCAATATGATATTCTCAAATCGGTATAATCTCAATCAAATTCAATCCGAAAATGATAACAATTTCATATGGTGTCTGTTCTTCAATCTGATTTCGATTATACAATTACTACAATCTCATGAACAGATAATATCACTCATATTATGATTCCTTCAATCTCATATTTTCAAACTATATCAAAACGTAAGAAAACTTACGTCCTGTTGAAGCTCTTGTCGATAGAAACGCAGTACCAAACTCGGATTGAAATTCTAACGACCGGATCTTGCACAAAGTTCAAATTGCTCAAATGAAAAACTTGAAATTTTCCTGGAATTCTCTCGGTTCTATTCCTTGGACTCTCAATGACTAAGGAATGATTTACATATTATATTTGCATGGCAAGGACGCGTGGCTCATTCTTAGTTCAGCACGTCTCGCGCATATGCGCGACCATCATCGACGCATATGCGCGAGACCTACTGTCTCGTCGAATCAGATTTCTTCTGCTCGCGCATATGCGCTGTCCTGGCACTTCTGAAATCCACCACCTCGCGCATATGCGCGCCTTTCTGCCGCGCATGTGCGCGATACCTACTGTATCCCACATATGCCAACTCATGCATTTTCCAATTCTGGTCTCGGAGTGGTCTGTCTATAATCTCGTCACTACATAATCAATAATCTCAGATTAACAGAATAAAAATCGCGGGCATTACAAAAATTGAAAGAACAAAAAATATCCACATTTGTCTTAAAGCATTCAAGCAATGACGCATAGCTAAATAGAACCTGATAAGAACAGTACATCAACACAAAAGTTTTTTTTTTAAAAAAAAAAAAAGCCATATCACAAACGTACTTCAATCAAGGTCCTCCTCAATGTCCTCATCTGCCTCTGTCCTCTCCCTCCTCCTGCTGAGCCTCGATTAGATGCTCCACTGTTAGCACCGTTGATGTTAGTGTTGATGTCTCCTCCATTGCTCCTCCTCCTCCTCCGCCATTGCCTGTCTCTGCAGGTGAATCGAGTCTTCTTAAAATCCATGGGATCAATATCCTAAACCTCCTTTCCACTATCCTCGATGCCAAAAGATTGGTTTGATTCATAATTAAATCATAGTGGATGAGTTTCAGGATAATCCACCTGTTCCCAGTTTTGTCTCCAATCCGGTTTCCAACCCAGTCCAATCAGGTATTTTATCCGGTCATCAATCAGTTAGATTGTAATCGGTTTTCAATTGTGTTACATACCTAGTATGGTAAAGACAGAACAGGTCCAATCTGGCATGGTGTCGAAATGATCCGTTTCCATTATTTTTTACCTGAAACCAGTTTAATATAAATTCTATATCCAGTCCAATCCAGTCAGGTAACAAGCCTATAAACAGGAGATCTCTTCCAGAACAATATGCACCATAGGATTAATGAATTCCATGTGAATTTTGTGAAGGGTCTACACACAATCAATACATCCGATGATATATGTTATGGGAGAAACATTTTTTCCTAATTGTATCTCAAAACAACCCATCAAATATGCATAATTTTTGCCCCCTTCTTCATAAAAAGGACCGCACCAATTGCAAGATACGCAAAGAGAAAAAGCAATCTATTGAATTAATGACTTCTAAACCATTTCTGAATCATGACAATAAATTCAATATTAGTTCCTGGATAAGGTGTCATAATTCATCTTTATCAGCATTTTCTGATTTTTCTACATTCACGTCAATGTCTACTGGCCCTGGCCCTGGCCGAGAGGCAGTAATGCCTAAATCAGAAGTCATTCTACGAGAGCGTTTTCTTGGTTGTCTAGGCAAAGGGTCTCCACAACCTGGAGTGGTATGCTGTCGTGCATTCATTGCGTGCTTCCGAACATAACTGGCCTGCAATTTCACGAGTGCCTCAGGTCTTTTAAAATATAAAGGATCTTGTATTTCACCAAATGGCCCAAAATTGACATGGTTTGAATGCGGCGAAACTGGAGGGCACGAATTCAGGTTAAAAGCAAAAACACTTGGTTCCACATTATCAGTCGTACATGCATCAACTACACAGTCACCTTCATTATTGATTACATGGCCATCATTAATAGTTGCAACCATTCCATCTGCCTGCATTTCCTGAAAGCAATTCACAGCAGTTGAAAGAAATTAATGATGACCACAACACTTGTAGGAACAATTTTCCGAAAGGGCTAATCAGACACATCATTAGATAAAAGACACTGTACATCAGGTTCTAAAAGCGTGAAGCGTGTATATCAAACTTCAAGATTTTCAAGCTTAAATGAGATTAGTAAGCGTAAAAAAGCAGCATTTTTACTGTTTAATATAATTTTAATTATTTTAAGCCAAACAATAAATAAAATGATAGAATTACCATAAATTTAAGATTATATGAATAAATTTTCAAGTTATAAAGAACATGAAAGTATTAAATTAATAATTTCCAATAAATTTACAAAATAATATAATAAAAATAAGCTCATTATCAATTAGTATGTCATATTTATATTCCGATCGCTTAATCAAGCTTTGGTGTTAAAGCTTAAATGAGTTCAAAGGCCGCTTAAGCGGACTTTTTAGAACACTAAGTCTAAACTAACAGAATTAAGGTAACCACAAAAAGTGATAATTCACTCGAGCTTAAGCCAAAGCAACGCAATCAGTATGAAGAAAAAAATCCATCCTGATGAAATTGGATACCCAAATATAATAAACCAAGCATCAGGCCTACGTTCCAATAACAAAAGCAAGAAGATCAAGCAACACGGGATGTTTAATTAAGCGCCTTGATTTTTTACAGTTAATCTAGGAGATAAGATTTGAGGGACTAAATCATTAATCACAAAAAGAGTTAACCATAAAAAACATGTACAACAGGAGGTGAACAGCAACAATAATCTTACCTCATTTGATGTATTGACAAATGGTTCAGAGTCAGACGTATTTTCACCATCTGAGTCAGCCATCTCCTCACACTCAAACTCTACATTTTCCCCAAATTCTTCCTCAGAGTCACTCAGCTCTTCCTGTTCCATTATGATTTCATGAAGGGATCCATCATGTCTGCTATCACCTACTTTCCTACTTCCTTTGTTCCTGGATGTAACCAGCAAATGGTCACTTGAGTGAAGCTTATCACTGATTCCTTCGGGAGTAGAACAGTTCACTTTGCTTCTATCTTCTGCAGCCTTGGATACTATAGTTCTAGATGCTGGAGCACGCACTGATCTGTCCGAAACATGTTGAGTCATATTTCTGCTTTCAACCATTTCCTGATTTGTCGTAGTGAAATTTAAGTGAATATCCAAATCTAGTCCATTACCCATTCCCCTGGGGCTAGAGATTTTTGTACCTGACGTACTTAAACTTTCGTCTAAAAATGGCTTACATGAAGGATTTGGAATTAAAGCACATGATCGACTTGATACCACGTTATCTAGTTGATTGCTAGCAGGAAGTGCGGTTATGGAGTCAGAATCAGTATTTTGCAAAAGCGGATGAAAGTCGACACTACTTGATGATGAATTTTTTTTGGGAGGCATGGATGACTTGCTAAGAAAATTAACAGCATCTCGTATATGGCGTGGATTATGAAAAAGATTGAGATCTAGTTGTGTTTGATTTCCTGGAAAGAAAGTGAAAGAACTGGAGGGGCTGGTATTGCAGTTCAGGGGATAGTAAGGCAAACGACCATCCTGAGGTCGCTGGAATAACAGTGGATGCATTTGAAGATCTGAATCACCTCTCTCACCTGCTACACATTTGTCAGAATGTTTTGATTGCTGATTAGAAGCAGTAAGTTTCATAAAATTTTTCATAATCTGTCCAGATTTCACTGAATAATCTACTCCTGATTTTTTGAGGATACCAACCTCTGGAACTCCATTTGCCACCTTACCATCACATTTAGAATAATTTCCTGAGAACTTTGCGGAAACTGCTGCCTGAGAGTTTTGAAAAGCTGATTGTGGCATTACCCGAACAGATGGCGGAAGATTTACCGGAGGCAAATCAGGAGCTAATTTCACTAAGCGCGCAATATTTGATCTACGACCTCGATAGGGCCGCAAAATTACTTGAGGCTTGGATGACCTTGAGGAAAGCCAAAATTAGAGTAATTTAGTTCAATGAGAAGTATATATTGTGGCGAGCTAGTTAAAGTAAGAATTGTTATGACTTGGGGTACCTTAAAGAAGCAGAACCAGAATTGTCATTTTGCTGATTGGCTCGAGAAGCCCCATCCTGAGAGAGCTTGTAACTTGAATAGTTCAAAGAAATATCATTATCTGGCCTCCGATCTTCCAAAAATGCCTCATGAACATAAGCTTCGTCTTCAGTGTCCATGCGATTATCTCCACTATTAGTTTCTTCGACAACATCAGTGCTGTTGCCCTGAAACTTGAGAACTCAATTAACAATCAACCTCTGATAACCAGCCATCAACATATCTCAAGGTGCGGCAACAAAAGTGCAGTTATCCTATGGAGAAAACAACTGAAACCAACAAAATATTGAATTTCTCCAGCATATATTCAAATATTCGCCTAAAGTTTTCAAAGTCTATCAAGTAGAGACACCAAAAATGTCTTAAACAGAGATGACCCACACAAATACGAACCGTACCAAGCTAATTTGCCAAACATGGCAAGTTGAAAAATTATTTGCAGTTCTCCAGGTTATTGGACAATCAAGAATAAATTACGATAAAAGTTTAGCAGAAGCTAAACTAAATAAGGAATAGTTCACTATTCCGAATAATTCATATAATACGGCCACGCATCAAATATAGTCTCAATCTGCAGCCACTAAACTACGCATGGGGAATTGGGAACTCCAACCATGAGTGGATGTTGGCCATCCGACCTTAGTAACAAATACAAGACGGCCATTCCATTAGAAGCACTGACTTATTATAGCAGAGGTCAAGTTCAAAGATGCTCTCACCTCTTTTTCGGATGAAGAATGCTGCGTCGGAGCCAAAGGTTTAGCTTCTTTTCTTCTTAGTTCATACAATCGGCGTTTCGCTTTCTTATTTGCATCAGATTTATATGACTTTTGTGTCCCAGAAGCAATGCGCCAGAGTCTTGGAAGTAAGGAAGGATCTCTATATGGAACAAAAAATCTCCATATCGATATCCAGTCGAGTTTTAACTTTTTCAATCCCTGAGTTACCAATCATAAACTGAGATCAATGCTACCATATCAAAATTTTAAACCATACGTTAATCGATAGAAGTTCATACCAATTCAATACATGCTATCTCCTCAGAAGTCAAGGGGGAGTTTTTAATCCTCCGAACAGCCTACAAGAAGGAATGAGCAACTCATTTTTTTCAAGATGCACTATTCAAAGAAAACTTTTCCGGTAATCGGAATAAAAGGTAAACCTTGATTGGATTTTCTGGAGCTTTTGATGATGCACGATTCTTCTGCCGAACAAATATCTGCTTTACACAGCATATTTATCATATTAACTAAGAATAATTTTTCTGCCGAACAACTTCACAAATACAACAGAGATAACAATATTGAGATTTATAATTCACATGAATTTAATATGAATGACAAGAGGGGCCGATATTCATATAACATATTCCATGATCGGACAAGAACAAAAATTGAGCCACCTGATGCTTAGATTTGCAAGGAAGAAATCGTTGCTGTATAGCCTTCCAGTTGGTATTATACTCCATCAATCCCAAGGCTAATAATCTGCAAACAAGTCGAAATTAAATAAAATTGTGAAGTGTCAAAAAAATAAAGCATGAATTAGAATTGGAGAGGGATTGTTGATGAACAACATAAGCAACTGTCAAACTAGAATGTTAACCAAACACTATCAGGTACCTATTCAAGCATATTCAAATGGATTAAGGAGAAGTTTAACGCAGACAGCATCTTAGTTTAACAACATATTTGAATAATAAAAGTTCTAAAATTTTCAAGGTACTACTCCCACCAAGTATATTATAATTTTTTGGTACTTCGGGTACTTGAAAATTCTGTAAGTATTTTAGTCACAAGAAATTTGAGCACAATTGTATACTGGGATAATCAAATACAATACTTAATTTTACGTACTTATTGTAAGGTGTGGGCAATTATTAAGAACAATGTCAATCTTAAGAATTCCATGCTACTATATGACATATATTTATTACAAACTAGACAACTCATTAACTAGGAGGACGAATACTGTAGAGGAAACGGTAGTAGTTCTTGGAACGACACTTGCCAATTATACTTACTATGAGAGACCACTATGTGGTAAAAATATATTTAAGACAGAAATGAGCTTGTCCAGTCGTATGAAAAATCTTCAAGTCTGACCGCTAATATTCATAATAGATCTTGAAATTGCGTTAATCGAAATCATATGCCTTTATTCAATTAATAACAAGATAAAAAGGAAAAAATGGCATGGAAACCCAGAGCTACAAGCATGATACACACAAAGCTGCCAATCAGAAGTCAAAATAAGCACCCTACATAGTGATACATAGGGGAAATGCAGATTGATGATGAAAACATCACAGGAAGTTGAAGATCCAGTCAGGAACTTAAAACGCAGCCTTCCCTTGATTTATTAAGCCACTACAAGCGGGGAAGAGATAGAAACTCATGCTAATTAGATAAGAAGATGTCTATTCTTGATAACAAGCATCAAATTATTATTTTCGCATAAACATCTTAGCCTCATTTACTCCTACATACAAGTGGAATAAGAACCTAGCAAGACACATTTTGAAGCTCATCTTCCATCAAATAAAATTTAAGATATGGCGACAATCACAATCCTTCATATAAAAATGTCATTCTATAGAATCCAGTTAATGTTATGAAATGTCAGTAAAAGAAAGCAAACAACTCACTCATCCTCTGCATCAGTAAAAAGCACCCGGTTAGCAATGGACGCGGGAGGTGGCTTGTGAGGATAAAGAGCAGGATTGAACAATGGAAAAAATCTTTGAGCTAATTTGGCAATCTCCTTGGGAGCAAGAGCAACTGATTGCTTTTTTGCCTTTTCAACTAGAGTTGCAGCCATTGTCTTTTTAGGCATTTTCTTGCTGGATGATGAAGAATGTGTGCCACTAGAATTTAGGGGGTTGGATCTAATGTCTCCTTGACCATCAGTTTCAGTGGAAACGGGAGAATTAGAACGAGGAAACAATGGTTCCTTTTCAAAGCGACTCTCAAAACCAAGATCAATTTGATATCGTTCATATGCACGTACAGCTGTCAAATATTTTATAACTCAATAAGCAAATGCAATAAAAAAACGTGAAGTAAATAATGGTTGGAAAAACAAAACATAGTACAAACCAGAATAAACATCATCAATGTAGTCTCCAACCAATCTCAAAGGAGCTACATCTATAACAGTCAGCACGGGACCACAAATATAAGGCACCCAGGATGTGTGTTCCTCAGTTCTGAAAGAGTTTGTCAGATCATTGGATAGATGTTTACATCTCCCATCAGAGGGTAAAGTGATATCAGAATGCCGTCCTGTGTTACCTTCAGACTCCACATTCTCATTGCTGCATTGAGGGGGTAAAATCTCATGTAACTCATCTGGCACAGATGGATGAATATATGGAGGAAGGAAGCAAAATCTGGGATATGGATGTAACCTCCATGCCAATACTTGATCACATTTTCTACGCAAATCTAAAATCAATTCCTTGAGTTCAAGAGCAATATGGCCTTTAGCAGGCTCAAGAACACAGAGGGAGAAAACCTGAATAAGAAGTTGTAAATGCTCATGAATCAGACAATGCAACTGCCCTATCTGATGTGGAGTGAATACATTGGTGAAGCAATTATTCACTGGAGGTATATAGGGTTGCGGAGAAATGTTACTCATAAGATGTTTCCCATCAAAGGCTGGAAAAGATCCCATAGGTGCAAAAGGTAGGAGGGGTCGTAAGGGTCTACTCAATTGCCCAGATAATTTATTGCTGTGTTCAAGGGATGCTCTTTGGCGTCTATTTCGCCTACTTTTGCGCCTTTCTTCGATTTCATCAGGGTCAGTTTCCAATGCCTCTTCAAGCTCAAGCTCAAAGTCAGCATCATTATCTTCATCCTCATCATCCACATTAGTATTCCCCTGTAAATTCTGGGAATCATCTCTTCCTTGTAGAACAGCTGCAAGAAATTTTCTATACTCTTCCTCATCATCGACATTTTGGAGATCATCGTCATCATCTGTTTCCTGAAGGAATGTCTCAAGTTCATCAAGCGCGAAACTAGCAAGTGAATACCGAGCCCTAGTTCGCATGCAGATGGCATCCTCAGAGTCCACATCCATGGTGAGTTTATCAAAATCTACATCTTTGGCAACATTTTTCAGGCTGTCCACTCCATTTTCCTTGTAACGTACAGATCCATTCTCAGATTGGGTAATCAATTCACATTCTTCTCGAGTAATTGCCTCAAGAGCTATGTCAAACCTTTTCCCACATGCTACTCCGGAAGAAACTGTAGCTTTACTCACAATCTCTTCACCGTGCTCCACAGCTTCAACAGGAAGAATGTCATGCACGGTGTCTAGGTGCTTATCCACAGAAGTACTCAAAAAGGTAGCAGAAGTTTTTTTCCCACTGTCAGCAGCATCAGTATCCAGGCCTTCAAGTTCAGAACTCAAGCTTGAAGAGGCTTCTACAGAATGAGTTTCTTTAAGGAAAGGATTAAAATCCGCATCCTCGTCCTCATCCTCGTATTCATCCACATTCCCTGCATGATTCCCATCTTGTTGTTTGTTATCTTTCATGTCCTCCTGACGTAGCAAAGGGCAGTCTTCAGCACTCTTGGCTAGGTTGGCATAAAGAGGAAGAGGACTGTGTTGATTAGGCTCTTGAACTTCAGTTGATGCAGAAGTCAAACATGAAGGCATCTTATCAAAATGATTCGCATGGCATCGGATGGCTAAGAAACATTAAGGGTATCAACTTTGACGAGCATTTCCTCAGAATCACAAACTGAATCATCCTGGATAATGATGCAGGTCGTACAAATTAGAAATATGTTATTGTTTTTCATAAAACAAAAGGTGAATTACACCCCATCCAATCTCTCACTTTCTTCTACAAATCAATCAGGTAAGGAAACTATTTACCGAATTTCTAACTTAACTACCTTTTCCTATTCAATTTACAATTAAATAATAATTATCACTTAACCTATCCAAAAATCACCTAAACGGCTAAACTAACAAAAAAATCCATAATAAATGAGTTTTGAAAATTATTGAAGTCGCATGTGAAGAACACTAATTACAACTCTAAAACTTCGAAAAAATTAATTTAACCTTAGGAAACCTAAAACAATAATTTGAAATTCAAGAACATAATTTTAGAGGCTGCAAAATTATAAAGCAGGTATTTTTGGCCAGCTCAAAGTCAGGGATTTCTGGGGTAAAAACATAACTTTTTAATTGGAAAAACTATAAATTTGGTTTCGAATCTTGGCCAGGCTTTCAGGTGTTCATACTACACATGAAAACCAAAATTTGCAACACCGAACATGTTTTTGGCCCTTTAACCGCCTGAAACAGAACTGCTGTTTCTCGGATGCAATCTGCAGCAGCCATATAGCCCTCATTTGGGCCATTCCTTTTCCGGCTAGTAAACGTAACATGTTATCACCCTGAAAGCCTCATATGTATTTCTAGGTCACTAATTGGTCGTAAAGGCATCTAAAATTTTTTGAAGACAAAACATCCAAAATTTGTCCAAACTGGAAAGCAATCCTGAAAATAAATAAGGGCAAAACAAAATACCTCGAGGGTTGATGATCATCCGAAATTGACCTATGAAGGCTCCTCAAAGACTTCGCAAGGTGGTGGTTCGACGAAAAAAACCAAAAACAAAGAAATATCTTCAAATTTCTTGGTTACTGTCTATATACAGACTGTTTTCGGGTTTTGAGCGGTCAGAGCCAGAGGTAGGAATCCGGAGACAGTCGTCTAAGGCGATGGGCAAGGATGGGCTGGGCTGGGCTGGGCTGGGTAATATTCTTCCCTCGGCGTCGCAGGGGTGTGACGTTTTGAGGGTGGACCGGAGGCTTTGTTTTACGTTTAGCGGACCGAACTTGTCGATCTAAAGCCCAATCATTTAAAGGTCCAGTCCAATCAATCTCAATTTCTGTGGTCTATCTATCCAGCCCAATAACATTTAACACCCATATTTGAAACTCGAAAGTCCAATAATTCTTTATATTATCAAAATTCGAGCCATGTGTATTTGTATATAAAAAAAACTCGTTTGAGACGGTATTATGAGTCGATTTTAAGAGACGAATCGTCAATTCGATCTAATTCATGAAAAAATATTATTTTTTATGCTAAAAATATTATTTTTCACCTTAAATATGGATCGGGTTGATCCGTCTCACGGAAATAGATCTGTGAGACCGTCTCATAAGATACCTAATATTAATTATTTATATTCCAACTATATTCCAGCCCATTTGTATGCCTGACAAACTTAGAACCCAAGAAAAGTTCCTTCTACTTGTAGCACTAGAAATCATGTTTGTCTTAAAGCTGGCAACTTCTCAAGTTAGAAAAAAGATTTCTCAAACAAATATATAATTATCGTACCGATTGCTTGCTTGCTTGCTTGCTTGCAACTCTACCACCTATTCATTTTTGCTACCTGGAAAAAGTTGGTAGCAATAGTTTCATCTAGGATTGTTTCAAAAATGTTATTCCGGGGCGCCGTTTCATGTATATTTCAAGCGGATTTGATAAGTTAAAATTTTCAAATAAACTATGAATGATATATAATTTTTTTTTTTAAATTCAGACTTTTCTGGTCAAATTCAAAAGAATTCGAGTCATAAACTCTAACAAATGATTCTCATACTTACACTCACATTATCAAATCTTTTAATCCATCATAAGTGATTTCACACTCGATCACATGAATTTCATACTAAATCATCAAATGTTTGGTGATGCATTTTATGATTCTATGTCTATAATTTCGATTTGGATAATATCCCCAAATTTTTTATTTGATAAACATTATAACATATTATAACAACATAAAAACTCTCATGAGACAGTCTTACATGTCAATTTTGTGAGACATGTATCCTATTTGGGTCACCCATGAAAAAAGTATTTTCATGCTAAAATTATTAGTTTTAATTGTAAACATAGGTATGGTTATCCCGTCTCACAAAAAAAAATCCGTGAAATCGTCTGACGAGATACATAGTCTTGTAGCAAATATGTAAAAAAAATTACAAAAATTGAGTAGTACTAAAACAAAATTAGTGGCAAATTTCTTCCTAAAGCCATTAAGATTCATAATAAATGCAAAGTGGGTTTTGGAAATTTTAGGTCAGCATCACTTGTAAATGAAAAATAAATAATAGTTAAGAGAAAAAATTAATTAGGGGTCGGCTGGTCAGCTATTTCATAACTAACCCTCTTAAGCAAGTCGTTCGCACACTCGGGCCACGTTGCTTTTTCGGGAAATTGGCCTTCAGTCTTTAGCCGTCGATTTTTTTTGTGTTCAGTCTCTGAGTACTTTTTTAGTACCACATTTCCACATGAAGTATACCACATTTCCACATGAAGTGTACCACATTTTGTATGACATAGTACCATAATTTTGTGGGTAGGGAGTGAACCCAAATAAATATTTTGATTGAGGATTTTTCACCAACTTCCCCTTGCTTTTTTGTTGGAAAAAAGGCCTAATGTACTATTGGTAGATAAAATATAATAAATTTATTGAATTAAGTATGTTAATTGGCTCCTTTAACACACATTATTACTATTTTGGTAGTAGCTTCTAATTGTTGACAACTTAATAAGTTCAGTAAGGTTTTAGTGGTGGTATAATATTTTATATGTAATTAACAATAATTTTTTAAAAAAAGTATTGAAGAAAATTTGTGATTTTTTAAAGTTAGAACTTTTGTGGTGCGATAATTTTCCTTGATATGAGAGTGATCGACTGTAGTTTGAGTTGTTATACGGTTTAAAATATTAGAGTGGCATGCATTTGTACTATCGTCTATAAGTTTTGGTAAAGTTTTGAAGGAGTAATAGAAATGTGTAGATATCTTATTAAATGATACCGAGGATTATTATTCGTGAGATCGATTGAGTCGATCCATAAATATCATGGAGAGTAATACTTTTGGTATAAAAATTTATATATATTTTTTAATGAATTGGATCGAATCAGATATTTATCTCAAAAAATTGACACGTGAGACAGTCTCACAAGATTTTTTTTAAATAAAAAGATACATGTGATTAATAAGAATTTTAAAAAATGTATTATAGCAAACATGTAATCTCTTTTAAAGATATGTAAGGGTACACTTTGAAATTTGTTTAATAATTGTGAGTATATAATATTGTAGATTTGAGCGCTTGTCGTTTTACCAAAAGTTATAACTGGAAATAACAGTGCAATTTAAAAATTTTAAATTGTACAACAGCTCAAGTATCACGTTTCTTATATTATTCTATTCATCAAGGACAAATTATTACACCCAATAATCTACTTCCCAATAGTTACACTTCTTGCTATCAATTGAAATCGAATATGTGACTCTGTCTCTGATACTAATTGTAGGACCGAGCACTTGACGTTTTACCAAAGTTTATAGCTGGTAGTAACAGTACAACTCAAATATTTTAAATCATATAATAATTCAAGCACCACGTTTTACCCAACAGTGACAATTATTATTATTGTCCAAGTCTATGTACGCAACTCCTAAAGATTTTATCCAATCGATGTGAGACTACTAACATACACCACTCATGTCCATGAATGAATATTTGAACTGTGAAGTTTATAAGTGACCTAACTATGCGTAGAACGGGTGATCCAGCTATTGACAGTTCAATACACAATAGTAGAACCTCTACAAGGATCGGAACATGTCTGTAAAACCATGTTAAGATTGAGTTCTGGACCTAACTCAACTCCAAAAGCTAGATCAAGGGAGATGATTGTTCAAGTCTATATATGCAACTCCTAAAGATTTTATCCAACCGATGTTGAATAACTAACACACACCCCTAACGCTCAGGAATGAACATATAGAGAGTGAAGTTTACACGTGGCCCAACTATGAGCAGAATTGGTGGCCTAAATCCATGCAGTCCAATACATAACGGTAGAACCTAGGACAGAATTGGAACCTGACTCTGATATCATGCTAAGATTGAGACTCGAACCTAACTCAATCCCAAAAACTAATTAAAAGGCGGAGATTGTCCAAGTTTTATATATAGAACTCCCAAGGATTTTTCCAACCGATGTAGGAAAATTAAAACACTACCCTCAAGCGAAGAATGAACATTTGGAGCGTGAAATATACAAGACAATGAAGTCCAACAATGGACAGTTCAACACATAACACTGGAACCTAGGCTCTGATACTATATTAAAATTTAAACTTGGATCTAACTCAACCTCAAAATCTAACTTAAGGAGAGAGAATTCTCCGAATCTATATATGCATTTCTTAATGTTGGATCCAACCAATGTGAGTGCATCCAATAGCTATAGTGAGAGATTGATTTAAATTTTCTTGTTGAGTCCGTCAATGAGAATTAAGAATTGGTGTTAAATTAAGAAGTTGAAGTGATAGAAAAAGTTAAGCGAGTGGGACGAAAACATCCACGCACAATTGTTTGACTTGGCCAATAAAATAAAAACACTAGTAAATGGAGCCATATTCACTATTCCTTTGTATTTAATATATTACGAAAGAGTTATACTTTAATTTTTTATGTAATGGTATTTTTTTTAGGAAATAATTAATTATCTTTCTTCATAATTCTACAAAATATTTAATTTGTTTAATTAAAATATATGTGTTATTGTTAAGTCACCGAAAGAGAAAAGTACTCTAATCTCATCTTATCCTTAGTTCAGCTACAGAGGATTCAAATAATACTTTTCAAATTTAACTCTAAGGAACTTCATTCTTTAAACAACCATATCAAAACCATCTTTTCCAATTTAGGGAAAAAAATATAATTATTCATTATTTTGGGTCCTTAATATGTTTAAGAAAAATTTCAATTGCAATCAATCTATTGGTAGTTTGCTTCATTGTTGACACACAATATGAGGTATCGGGTATGTCACGACTGTTGGTCCCACGTGTGGAAATTTGAGATAATAAAATCCGAAAATAAAGAATAAACTGGACACCGAGATTTACGTGGAAAATCCCTAAAAATTATTAGGGTAAAAACCACGGGCAAGATGAAAAGAATTTCCACTATAATATTTTGTAGTGTACAACTCACTCACTGTGTTTCCAAAGAGAACACACACTCCCTTAATACAGCAGAACAAACACCTCACAAATATTATAGAATATTATAAGATGAGAGAAAACTCGAAGAATGGATGATTTCAGAATAAAGGGGGAGCTCTATTTATAGAGCCCCTTGTCCATGTGAAAACGCGTATAAAAACGCGTTTTCTTTTCTATCTGAAATCCACGAAATTTCCGCCAACCCACATTTTATAAACGTTTTGGCCCGACATGCAATAAATGTGGTTGGTGGCTGACATTTCTCCCACTTGGAGATTTGATGGAGAACCAAACACATCTCCACACATCCTTTCAATCTTGCCATTTCCTGTTGCTTACGTTTCTGCTAGATCACTTGAGGATCTACACCACTCAAATTTGTCAATGTTCAATGGCTTGGTCATAAAATCAGCTATGTTGTCCTTTGTATGGATCTTCTGCATATCCACGCTTCCTTCTTCTACTACTTCCCGCACAAAGTGAAATTATACTCCAATGTGTTTCGTCCTGGAATGAAAGGCTGGATTCCTTGCGATGTGCAAGGCACTCTGACTGTCACAAAACAAAAGAACATTATCTTGTTTGTGTCGGATCTCCTCCAATAACCTTTTACTCCATATTGCCTCCTTGCAAGCTTGAATAGCTGCCATATATTCTGCCTCCGTTGTAGATAACGCCACAACTGTCTGCAGTTTTGAAACCCAGCTTACTGCTCCTCCTGCAAGTCTAAACACATAACCAGTAGTAGATTTCCTCTTATCAGGATCACCTGCATAATCTGAATCGACATAGCCCCTAAGTGTAAAATCCGATCCTCCATAACATAATGCAGCATTCGAGGTACCCTTAATGTATCTAAGGATCCTCTTAAAGTGCTCAAATGCTCTCGTCCAGGATTCGCCATATACCGATTAACTGCTCCCACTGCTTGAGCAATGTCCGGTCTTGTACAGATCATAGCGAACATCAAACTTCCCACTGCTGATGCATATGATACTCGAGACATCTCCATCCTCTCTGCTTCACTGCTAGGGCACATATCTGAGGATAACTTGAAGTTAACAGGAAGAGGGGACGATATTGGCTTACTATCTTTCATGTTGAAGCGTTGCAAGACTTTATTCAAATAATTTTTCTGGGAAAGCCAAATCTTTCTGTTACTTCTATCTCGGTAAACTTGCATCCCTAGAATCTTGTTTGCTGATCCCAAATCTTTCATATCAAATTCCCTAGCCAACTGTGACTTCAATCCTTGGACATGATCTTTGTTGGGGCCTGCTACCAACATCTCGTCCACATACAACAACAAAATAATATAATAATCACCAGACCTCTTGAAATACGTACAAGGGTCTGCACTCAGTCTGTTGTATCCAAGGCTCATGATATAGGAATCAAATCTCTTGTACCAACACCTCGGCGCCTGCTTGAGACCGTACAGAGATTTGTTCAACATGCAAACCAAGTTCTCTTTGCCTTTTTCCGCAAAACCTTCTGGCTGGAGCATATAGATTTCTTCTTCAAGATCTCCATAAAGAAACGCCGTTTTCACATCTAGCTGTTCTAGATGTAGATCAAACACCGCACACAATGCCAACACCACTCTGACTGTTGTAAGCCGAACCACAGGAGAAAATATCTCATTGAAGTCCATGCCTTCTTTCTGAGCATACCCTTTTACAACCAATCTAGCACGATACCGCTCCACTTGATTATTGCCATCACGCTTGATCTTATAGACTCATCTGTTTCCAATGGTTTTCCTTCCTCGTGGTAGTGTAACAAGATATCAAGTTTGATTCCTGTCTAATGCTTCCAATTCTTCTTGCATTGCTATCATCCACAAGGATACATCCGAGCTTTGAGTAGCTTCGTAGAAACTCAATGGCTCACCATTATCTGATAATAGACAATATGCAATGTTACTTTCAGTGACATAATCTGAAAGCCAACCTGGTGGTCTTCTGTCTCGAGTTGACTGCCTCACATTAGAAACTTCAGACTCAACTCGTTCTTGTTCTTCGTGCTCTGGTACTGCTTCACAAGAAACTTGACCTTCGTCCGTCTTTTTTTTTTTCCACCTGAAATATAATAGTTTCTGAATTCGGTGTGCCTTTGTCTCCCTTTACTTTATCTTCTTCGAAGATAACATCCCTGATGATGAGAAGCTTGTGAACAGTAGGATCCCACAAGCGAAACCCCTTTACTCCATCAGCATAACCCAAGAAGATACATTTTTTGGATTTCGAATCCATCTTCGATCTTTCTTGCTCATTGTACAGAACGTACACAGGACTTCCAAATGTATGCAAATGAGAATAATCCGTCGGCTTCCCAGTCCACATCTCCATCGGAGTCTTCAGATCAATCGCCACTGAAGGAGAATGATTGATAATATAACAAGCGGTTTTGACTGCTTCTGCCCAAAATGACTTGTCTAGACCCGCAGTCCTCAACATAGCTCTTGTTCTGTCCAACAAGGTCATGTTCATCTGCTCCGCCACTCCATTCTGTTGAGGTGTGTAAGCCGTTGTGAACTGTCTTTTGATGCATTCATGTTGACAATATGCATCAAACTCGTCACTGGTATATTATCCTCCATTGTCAGATCTCAGACATTTGATTTTCTTCTCAGAATCAAGTTCAAGCCGCGCTTTGAAATCTTTGAAAATCTGGAAAACATCTGATTTCTTCTTGATTTGATACACCCAACATCTCCTAGAGAAATCATTAATGAACGAGACAAAATATCTCGCTCCTCCTAGGGATACAACCGATGCTTGCCAAACATCCGAATGAATCAGCTCCAACATGTTTTTGCTCTTGGCAGTAGAAGTGTCAAACTTTAATATGTGTTGTTTACTGGTAACACAGTGCTCACAAAAGGGTAATAACACTTTTGTAAGTCCCGGCAGCAGCTTCCGTTCTGAGAAAATTTTCAACTCCCGTTCTGACATATGCCCGAGCTTTCTATGCCATAACACTGTTAATTATTCTCCTGAACCAATTGATGCAACAGCTAGTTCTGCCTCTTTGTGTGTTTCTCCCAAAAGTACATACAGATTTGCAGCAACCTTTTCCGCTTTCATAACCACAAGCGCTCCTTTCACAATTTTCATGATCACATTCTCAATACGAGTTTTGCACTCGATGTCATCCAATTGCTCCAAGGACAAAAGATTTTTCGTCAGTCCTTTCACATGTCGTACCTCCTGTATGGTGCGAATGGTGCCATCAAACATTTTAATTTTGATAGTACCGATCCCAGCGATTTTCAAGACATGATCATTTCCCATGAATACAGATCCTCCTGAGATTGGTTCATAATGGTCAAACCATTCTCTCCGAGACGTCATGTGTCACGTCACTCCTGAATCCATAATTTATGTGTCACAAAATTTGTGTCTGCCTTCTGCAACAATTGCTGCTTTGCTGAATAAAATTTCACCACTGCCTGAAGTACTGGCCACATTTCTTTGAGAACTCTTGTCGATACTCGTACACTCTTTCTTGAAGTGCCCTTTACCGACACATTTAAAGCAGTAAAAAAGAGGTGGAATAGAATAACCCCGTTGAAGCGTAATGATCATACGTCTGTAATACATTGTATGTCCCATAATAGGTCCCATTCTTCTACCCTTTCCCGGAAGTCGATGACTATTCATAGCTATTACCTTGACACCAAAGAATAGTTCGACCCAATGCTTTAGTTCTGTCCTAGTTGATCCTGATTCGACATTAGAAGTATATTGATTTTCCCTAATAACCGAATACTTTTGTCTATAAATACTGCATATTTGATTCCATCCATAAATAGATTTTCTTCCCTATGAGTTCTAGTCTCAATGAGAATGCTAGTTCTTACTGTTCATATATTATGATATGAATATACCATACCAATTCGTTATGTATGGATGATGAGATTCCATTGATACAGAGCAAATTCCAATAGACTTATTGGAGGGTCCCATTGGCGTGCATCCAGTAGGAATTGAACCTACGAATTCGCCAATTATGAGTTGGGCGCTTTAACCATTCAGCCATGGATGCTTAGTGGGGATTTCCACGTGGACAGGATGAGGTAGGAATATATCTAACACAAAAGTGAAATGTGCAAAATTGTCCTCTAAAAAGGGAAATGTTGAATGAATTGACAGTAAATTATGAGATTTTACTATCTTTTTATTTTTTCCTTCTAGAGAAAATATTAATCGTAGAGAAAATAGAATTTCCACAATAAATCCCAACCCCTCTGATATGATTTGAGAATACAAATTATTGTTGCGTCCAAAAAAGGAATTTTGATTAGAATCATTAGGAGAAATAATCAAATAATTTTGTTGATACATTCGAGTAATTAACCGTTTCACAATCAGTAAACTGGATTTACTGTCATAACCCCGATTTGCCGAAAAGATGGATCTATTGAAACAATGATCGTGAGCAAATGCATAAGTATACTCCTGAAAGATAAGTGGATATAGGAAGTCATGTTGTTGAAATTTCTCTAGTTGTAAATACTGAATCTTTTTATTTTTTTTTTGTCTATACAAAACCCTATAAACCTTAATAGGTCCAAGTGAAAAAATTCTGTTTTTAGTACTGTTTTATCAATTCCTTTCATTTGGATCTGTTGCAACTTCCAATTGAAGTTTTAAGTAAAAATTCTCTTTATTCTTCCGTTCATACGTAATTCATACACTTTATTACAAATATGTAGTTTGGTAAAATTTCATGTGATTCAGTAAACAGAATAGAAATTACAGTAGTACGAGATCGTCTATCTAATTCGATGAAGAATGTGCTAATAATGGGATTTTTTTATAAATGGTAAGTTCAAAATGCTGGGGGATGGAAATCAGGCAATGTCTACAATACCTGGATTTAATCAGATGCAATTTGAAGGGTTTTATAGGTTCATTGATCAGGGTTTGACAGAAAAACTTTATAAGTTTCCAAAAATTGAAGATACAGATAACGAAATAGAATTTCAATTATTTGTGTAACGATATCAATTGGTAGAACTGTTGATAAAGGAAAGAAATGCTGTGTATGAATCACTCACATATTCTTCTGAATTATATGTCAAAAGGTGAATCGGATTTTTATTCAACCCTATAAGAATTAAAAATTAGAATTGCTTGTTTTGATTAATCAGAAAAAAAACGAAGAAGTTTCCCTTTTTTTGTTCTATCAATGGGAAAAACAAGTCAAGTTTTCTTATTCCTCTTCTTTGTCTAGAAAAATCCAAATTTTGATACCTAATATCCCATAGATAGTCCGAACAATATAAGAACAATAATCAATTTTAGCTCGAATGGTTTGCAGGGGAACGGCTAGATCAAATCTCCTGGTCCCTGCGGAAAGAAAAAAAAAATTTCACGCTCTTTCTTTCGGGAAGGGAGGATTAGTGAAAATATTTTTCTTCTTACTTCTCGATTTTGATCGACCTCGTCTTTGGCTCCCACTAGAGTCATGGTCCATAAATCTTCCTCTTATCATCGGTAAATCCTCCGCCTGCTTCGATGTTACCAACCTATCTTCCTTATTCTTGCGCCGGCTTTCTTCACCAAGAACCGCAGTTAAGACATCGTCGAATCTTAGAAAGCCCATAAGAATATCGTTGGTAATGCTGATGATAAGTTGATCATATGAACCTGGTAGACTTTGAAGTAGAAGCTCTGCACGTTCATTTTCCCCTATTTTATGCCCCCATCGAAGTGAGTTGGGCAAATAGAGTATTTAGTGTGTTGATATAGTCGGTCATCGATGAGGATTCCGCCATCCGAAGAGTATAAAGCCTTCTCTTTAAGAAAATCATGTTGTGTAGCGACTTGACCTCGTACATCTTTGTCAGAGTATCCCAGATAACTTTGGCTGTTTTTATCTCAGAGATACTTGACAAAACTTCGTCTGCTATAGCCAAGTGTAAATTGGCAACAGCGTTATCATTCATCTCATTCTACTTTCCATCATCCGTAATTCCCACCGGTCTATCTCCAATAGCCGCCAAGCAATTCTCCTTTCTTAAAACTGTTTGTATCTTTATTTTCCACAGCATAAAATTGCTTCCATTGAACTTTGCTATCTCGTACCTGTTCGCCATTATGTCTACAACAATTTTAGTAGACTGGACAAAATTATCCCGCCTTAAATAAAAAATCGCAAAAAATCTTTCTGATGTGGAAGTTCAGTCTAGGCTGCAACCACATAGCATACTCAGAATTTTAAGAAATTTTAAACCAAGGCTCTGATATCACTTGTTGGTCCCACGTGCGGGAATTTGAGATAATAAAACCCGAAAATAAAGAATAAACCGGACACCGAGATTTACGTGGAAAACCTCTAAAAATTATTAGGGTAAAAACCACGGACAAGATGAAAAGAATTTCCACTATAATATTTTGTGGTGTACAACTCACGCACTGTGTTTCCAAAGAGAACACACACTCTCTTAATACAGCAGAACAAACACCTCACAAATATTATAGAATATTATAAGATGAAAGAAAACTCGAAAAATGGATGATTTCATAATAAAGGGGGGAGCTCTATTTATATAGCCCCTTGTCCGTGTGAAAACGCGTATAAAAACGCGTTTTCTCTTCTATCTGAAATCCACGAAATTTCCGCCAACCCACATTTTATAAACGTTTTTGCCCGACATGCAATAAATATGGTTGGTGGCTGACAACGACCACAAATACTAATATGAACTATGATAATCAATCTATGAGTAGTTTGCTTCATTATTGATACACAAGTATGAAGTATCAGGTATGCCACGACCACAAATACTAATATGAACTATCAAAATCAATCTAGGAGTAGTTTGCTTCATTGTTAACACACAAGCATGAAGCATCGGGTATGCCATGACCACAAATACTAATATGAACTATGAGTTTCAAATAAAAAATTTCATAGATATTTTTGTATTGATCCCTATTGTGTTTAATATATTTGACATTTACTTCGATTACGTTAACAAAGACATATCTACGCGAGGACTTTTAATTACCTAAGTGAAAAACCTAACTCAGCCCAACCCAGCAATTTTCTGATGATAAACCAAGAACAAGAGATCAAGATTCCACGACAGAGAAGATATATTGTGGATTTGTGAGTTTTTGAGTGAAAGAAATGTTAGCTTTAGTCCCGAACGACCCTCCCTCAACTTATTCAATGGAGAAACCAAACGACTCTAATAAGTCTTTTTTATATATAATAATTGGTATAAATTCAATCGATGTGGGTCATTGCAGAGACAAGCTATCCACTTTTTGTTCTTTGGTTTTCTTTTTGTATATATGTTCTTTATTTTATTTGTTCATATTTGTGTATAAATTGGTTAATGAAGTTGTTTTTCATAGTTCTGGTTAATTTATTTCATAGTTTGGCATATGTTTTATTTGTGGCTCGATATTTATTGTAAATGACTTGTATATCCTAATTGATTTGTTTATTTTAATATTTTGTTGATGAGGTTACCATTTGTAGTCTTCAATGTTGATGTCATCTTTATATTGAGGAGTAAGTCTTTCATAAGACGGTCTCACTGATCTTTATTCGTGAGACGGATCATTCATGTCCATATTTACAATAAAAATTAATATATTTGACATAAAAATTAATATTTTTTCGTGGATGACCCATATAGAATATCTGTTTCACAAAATTGACAGTGAGACCATCTCACATAAGTTTTTGTGTTTATTGAGACGCAGATGTCACTGGTCTAAAGTTCATTTCAGGTTTTTATTTTTATTTTATACCACACATATGTATATGTGATTTTATAAAATTTAAGGAGGATTGGCAAATTCTAAATAAAATTGATTTTTCATAATGTTTTTTTTCTTAATCTCAAATTTTGCTTATATTTTTGCATAATTTGATTCAAATTCATAAATTGATCTCTGTTGAAAATGTGAAATATTTGTGTTGAAAATTATAATGTTGAATGTTGAAAATTAGGTAAAATTAGGTGTTGAATATTGAAAATTAGTGTGTGATGATGTATGTAATGATGAAATTATTTTTGGATTTCTTTCCAAAGAAATCCTATAAATAGGTCTCCATTTGTAAAGATTTGAGACAATTGAGTTGAGAGAAAAATATTATAAAGTGTGTAGTGTGATAATTTTGAGAGTTTGAGATTTTTACTTTTTACCGTAAATTTTTACTTTTTCACAACACGTTATCAGCACGAAGCTCTAAAAGTCCTCCATATTTTTCCAAGCTCCAAAACAGAAGAAAAATATAACAAAAGTAATAATATTTATTTTACTGTTTATTTATTTATTGTGTATATACTTAATATATAATATAATGTTATAATAAAATAAATTTTTCAAAAACTTGTTATAAATCCTGGGAGGATGTTAAGACGACATCTCACACTCTCGGTAAGGGATACGACATGTATAAAATTCTATAAGGTTTTTAAATAAAATAACTTATGACACCTCATTATAATATTGTGATATGATATACATAATTATTTAAAACATTACTAATATTATATAGACCATATTATTACCATAAAATTATACAAATACATACATTTATTTTCTTGTACACCAACGGTCATAAACGGTAACAAAACGGCTAGTTTTTGTCCAATAAATATGATCTCACAAACACATTCAATCACTCCAACTTTCTCTTCTTCTCTAAAATTATTTTCTTCATCAAATTTTTGAAGAAAAAAGAAGATGGCTTTCACAAAGTTATTTTTAATTATTTTGGTTATCATACTCACGAGTCTTGTATTTATCGGAAAATATCCTCCTCATGTGTTTTCTTTATTTTTACGAATACTTGTATTTATTGTTTATCCATTACTTTGTATTGCAATATTCATTAACTAATAAAATGCATCATAATTTTTTTAGTACCACCATGTCAAACTTGACAAAGCTCGAATTTGTTGCACTCGACATTACGGGGAAAAATTATATGCCATCGACTCTCGATGTAGAAATGCATCTTGAGTCATTTTGTCTAAGCGAGACTATTAAAGAAAATGGTATATCTTCATCACAAGAAAGAGCAAAAGCTATAATATTTTTGCGCCGACATCTTGATGAAGGTTTGAAATGTGAATATCTCATCGAAAAAGATCACATGGCTTTGTGGAAAGGATTAAAAAAAAGATTGGAACATATAAGTGAAGTTATACTTCCGACCGCCCGTGATGAATGGAATATGTTGAGATTCTAATATTTTAAGAAAGTAAGTGATTACAATTCGGCGATATATCGAATAATCTCGCAAATAAAATTTTTTGGACATGAGGTTACAGAATCAGAAATGCTTGAAAAAACATTTTCCACGTTTCACGCATCAAATATAACTCTACAGCAACAATATAGAGTGCGTGGATTTGCGAGATATTCTGAACTAATCGTCTGTCTCATTGTGGCGGAAAAGAATAATGAGCTTTTAATGAGAAATCATCAGGCACGACCCACTGGTTCAACGGCATTTCCTGAAGTAAATGTCGTAAGCAAAAATGAATTTAAACATGGAAACCAAAATCAAAGTTATAGACAAGATTGTGGTCGATGACAAAATCGAGGTCGTGGTCGTGGACGTGGACGTGGAAATGGACGTGGTCGTGGACGCGGCCGTGGTTTCGAAAATAATCGAGATAGTTACTCATATAACTCATCTCAAAATAGCGTCCCAAACCATCCACCGAAAAGGCATCAATAGAATATGAGTGTTAATGAGAATCACTCAAAAAGATTTGAAAGTTCTTGTTTCAGATATGGTACTCCAGGACATTGGTCCCGTATTTGTCGAGCCCCTGAGCACCTTTGTAAACTTTATAAAGAATCAATAAAGGAGAAAGAAAAAGAGACCAACTTTACTGAACACAGTGAACCTTTGAGTGGTTCAACTCATTTTGATGCTGGAGATTTTCTGATTGATTTCTCAGATAATGATCAATTTTCTGGTGGAATAAATATGTAAAATATTTTATTTTTCTATGTACTCGTATGATAATGTTTTATAGTGTGTTATATTTTTAAATATGTATTGTATTGTATTTTATTGTCAGTAATTTTATTTCATTGCATATTTTTTTGAAGTTCAAATATGGAAAATGCTATGAACCAAGCTGAAGTTTGCATACCTGATAGTGGTACAACGCACACTATCCTCCGAGATAAAAGATATTTCTTGGAACTAAAACCAACAAAAACAATGGTGAATACAATATCAGGTCCTGTAGACTTGATTAAAGGATGTGGTAAAGCACAATTTTTGTTACCTAATGGTACAAAATTTTTGATCAATGATGCTTTGTATTCACCACAATCGAAAAGAAATTTGTTGAGTTTTAATGATATATATTCCCATGGGTATGATACTCAAACAATGAATGAAGGGAATGAGAAATATATGTGTCTTACCACATATTATTTAGGAAAGAAATATGTGATTGAAAAAATACCAATGCTCCCTACTGGATTGCATTATACACATATAATTCCCATTGAATCAAATATAGTAGTTGATAATTATTCAATATTAACCAATTGGCATGATCGATTAGGACATCCTGGTTAAACAATGATGCGAAGAATTATAGAAAACACACATGGTCATCCGCTGAAAGACCAGAAGAATTTTCAGAATAATAAGTTTCAATGTAAAGCATGTTCTCTTGGAAACTTATTATAAGATCATCACCAGCCAAAATCCAAACTGAATCACCAATGTTTCTTGAACGTATTCAGGGTGATATTTGTGGACCAATTCATCCACCATGTTGACCATTCAGATACTTTATGATATTGATTGATTCCTCCAGCAGATGGTCACATGTATGTTTATTGTCAACTCGAAATGTTGCTTTTGCAAGATTACTTGCTAAAATTATAAAATTGAGGAATCAATTTCCCGATTATACAATCAAGAAAATTAGACTTGATAATGCTAGTGAATTTACTTCCCAGACTTTCAATGATTATTGTATGTCTATGGGAATCATTGTTGAGCATCATGTTGCTCATGTACATACACAGAATGGATTGACTGAATCATTAATTAAACGTCTGCAAATGATTGCTAGACCAATGATTATGAAAACAAAGCTTCCTATTTCTATATGAGGACATACAATTTTACATGCTGCTGAATTAATTCGCATCAGACCAAATGCATATCATAAATACTCCCCATTGCATCTTGCATTTGGTAAAGAACCAGACATTTCTCATCTGAGAATTTTTGGATGTATGGTGTATGTGCCTATTGCACCACCGCAATGAAAGAAAATGGGACCTCAAAGAAAGATTGGAATTTATATCGTTATGATAGTCCATCAATCATTCGATATCTTGAACCTCAGACAGGCAACGTGTTCACAACACGTTTTGCTGATTGTCATTTTAACGAGGAAATCTTCCCAATGTTAGGGAGAGACAAGAAACATACCGAAAAAGAAATTACATGGTATGTATCATCATTGTTACATCTGGATCCAAGAACACAACAATGTGAAAAAGATGTACATCAAATTGTGCACTTGCAAAGAATAGCAAATCAAATACCAGATGCANACATAATGATCATAAAATAGAGAATGATGTTCCTGAAGAAACACATGATGATCATGATGTTTTGTCAGAACCACAAACTGACGAGAATCATGAAATCTCTATCAATTATATTAATACTGGAAAAATATGGAACCGAAAAGATATAGAAGAAATTGATGATATATTTTCTTATAATGTGGCAATCGACATCATAAATGATAATGAAGATCATGAACCAAAATCTTTTGGTGAATGTAAAAATCGGCAGGATTGGATAAAATGGAAAGATGACATCCAGGTTGAATTGGATTCGCTAAATAAACGTAATGTTTTTGGACCTATAGTCCTTACACCTGAAGGTGTAAAACCTGTTGGATACAAATGGGTTTTATTCGAAAGCGAAATGAGAAAAATGAAATAGTAAGATATAAAGCTCGACTTGTTGCACAAGGTTTTTCTCAAAGGCCTGGAATTGATTATGAAGAAACGTATTCTCCCGTGATGGATGCAATTACGTTTCGATATTTGATTAGCCTGGCGGTATCTGAAAATTTATAAATGCGTCTTATGGATGTAATACAGCTTACTTATATGGATCACTTGATANAAATAAGGAAATTCAAGAAGTTGTGTCATACTTGAAAGAAGAATTTGAAATGAAGGATCTTGGAAAAACCAAGTATTGTCTGGGTTTACAAATTGAACAAAAAGAATGTGGAATATTTGTTCACCAGACAAATTATACAGAAAAGATCCTTAAACGTTTTAATATGGATAAATCAAATCCTTTAAGTACTCCAATGGTTGTTAGATCATTAAACATAGAAAAGGATCCATTCCGTCCATGTGAAGATGATGAAGATATTCTTGGTCCAGAAGTACCATATCTAAGTGCTATCGGTGCCCTTATGTATCTTACAAATTGTACAAGGCCTGATATATCTTTTGTCGTAAATTTATTGGCAAGATTTGGCACATATCCAACAAAGAGACACTGGAACGGAATTAAACATATATTCTGTTATCTACGAGGAACAACAGGCTTGGGATTTTTGTATTCAAAAGATGTTAATCCAAGTATAATTGGTTATGCCGATGCTTGATACTTATCTGATCCACACAAGGCACGTTCTCAAATTGGATATGTATTTACTCGTGGAGGCACTGCAATTTCTTGGCGTTCACAGAAACAAACACTCGTAACAGCTTCATCAAATCATGCCGAGATTATCGCACTACATGAAGCAAGCCGTGAATGTGTGTGGTTGAAATCAACGACCCAACATATCCAAATCTCATGCGGATTATCATTCGACGAGAAGCCTGTAATACTATATGAAGATAATGCTGCATGTGTTGCTCAAATAAAAGAAGGATACATAAAAAGCGATAGAACTAAACATATTCCTTCTAAGTTCTTCGCATTCACCAAGGAGCTTGAGAAGAATAAATATATTGATGTTCGTCACATTCAATCAAGTAAAAACTCATCAGATCTCTTCACAAAATCACTTCCTACGACAATATTCAGAAAGCATATATATAATATTGGGATGCGCAATCTACGAAATTTGTGAAGAATTGTTCATGTCATAATAAGAGGGGAGTTTACATGACTGCACTCTTTTTCCCTTATTATAGTTTTTATCCCAATGAGTTTTTCCTAGTAAAGTTTTTAACGAGGCAGTATAAAAACACGTAATGAAGACAGTCATTGTATTATGATCATCATCACAAGGAGGAGTGTTGAAAATGTGAAATATTTGTGTTGAAAATTATAATGTTGAATGTTGAAAATTAGGTAAAATTAGGTGTTGAATATTGAAAATTAGTGTGTGATGATGTATGTAATGATGAAATTATTTTTGGATTGCTTTCCAAAGAAATCCTATAAATTGGTCTCCATTTGTAAAGATTTGAGACAATTGAGTTGAGAGAAAAATATTATAAAGTGTGTAGTGTGATAATTTTGAGAGTTTAAGATTTTTACTTTTTACCGTAAATTTTTACTTTTTCACAACAATCTCATTCTAATTCTCATTATTCAAAAGTGATTCTGTTATTTTTGTATATAAATGAAAATTTTTCTGGACACCCTTAACATGACCAATATTTTAGTCTTATCCAAAATTATCCTTTAAAATATAAAATTTATCAAATTGAGTTCAAGTTTATCCCAAATCTTATTCTTGGATCCGTCCCTGATTACATATTATATTTTTTCTTGTGACATAAATGTAAGAGAAATTAAATATCTTCATCTTTACTATTTTTTTATTTATGAAAATCATAATAATTGCAAAATGGTATGAGTAAATTAAGAATTGGAACAAATGGCACAGACTTTTGAATGTAATAGGGTTCAGTGCCATTACCGTGAGGGATTCATTCCCTCTAATAATGACAATTTTTTTTTAAAAAAATTAATAACGACGCAATTTAATTATGATGGTAGATCTTTAAAAGATCTTATGTAACATCCCTAAAAAGCAAACCACCAAAACTCCAATCTTTTTCTAAAAAAGATATATTTTAAATTACAACAAATTACTTCGCATAATTGTACAAGTAATTACTTTTTATGTCATATAATTTGAAAAGCAAGCTTATTTTGAGACTGTATCACCGATTTATATATGTGAGATGGATTAATCCGATTCATATTTACTATAAAAAATAATATTTTTGACGTAAAAGTAATATTTTTTATGAGTCGAGTCGAATTTGAGATTCGTCTAACAAAATTGATCTGTGAGACGGTGTGATGTGAGCTTTTATGTGATTTTATATATTGACATCCCCTTAGCTCTAAAAACATTGTAAGAAAAATATCGAAAATCAGAATTAGTACTCTAAAGATTGCATGCAATCCATCCTGTTTTTTTATGACAATGAAACCTACCATTATTATCATTTGACGTGCACCATGTAACTTTTCGGGCCAACGTAGTAGTCTTCAAATCACGTGCGACAAACTCGTTTGAAAAATATAGTCTAACAAAATCAAATTCATGATCATTGATGAATTGTGTTTAACTATTCCACTAGCATAGACATCCCCGAGGGGAAAACAAATTCGGTTATGCGTACCACTCTTCAATATTACGTTAAATAGACGACATCTGATATTTAGGATATTTTATGCCGCATGTATATTAAATCTTGAAAATTTATTGTACAATGATATACACGATAAATATTTAATTAATACTAGTTACTCGGCACACACGATGCGTGTGTGAACAGTCTTTTTATATCATTATCGATGAACTAAAGTGAAATTTGACAAATTATGGAGGGACTAAATTGATATTTGAATTGTTGAAATAAAAAAAATAAAAATAAAAGTGTGTGTTAAAATTTTTTTTTTTAAAAAAAAAACAAAAATGTAATATTAGTATCATATAAGGGTAAAGTTGGAAGAAAAAATTGGTGTTCTTCCTAGATGGTTACAATCATATCCTCAACTTTAATAAAATAGTATATATATAAAAAATGTACATCCCCCACATAACAAAATAATCTTTTCTAATAAGTTTTTTTATTTGACTAATTGTTTGAAACTTGATCCTTATCTGAATAAAACAAAACAAATTACAAATTACATACAATAGATTAATTAAAGATTTATTTTGGAATTCCTCTCCATAAACACATAACATTTTGAAAATTTTCACATTCAATACAAGAGTGTGAATGTTATTTTATCGGTGTTTATATTCAATATGTTAGTGTGAGTGTCACCTCACCTCATCGGTGATTATGTAAATGTGCGATATATCAGAATTGTATAAGATAAATAAGTGGGGTGTATTCAATTCAGAGTTTTGACGACTTTTAATGACTTTTTCAAATGATAGACTTTTATGGATTTGATAGATTTTTATTGACTTTTATGCATTCCCACAGATTTATAAACAGATTTATATGGATTCATGTAGACTTTTTTGTAAGATTTTTATAGACTTTTGTGAATTTTTTTAACAGAATTTTATAAATTTTGTACATAATTATAACATATTATTTTTTTATTAATTTCTTTGAACTAATAATTAATTGACATATATAACATATTCAGTTTGAAATAAATTTTTCAATATTTATATTAATAAATAAATATACTTATTTAACAGTTAAATCATTTAATTCTTATATGTGTATATATGTGGGTTTTTATGCATGTTTGTAAATTTTTTAAAATACATCAATTGATTAATCTGTAATATTGTTTTGAATTGATAATATACATGTGAAAAGAATATGATTTAGCATTGTGTGGATATAATTTTGTATAAAAATATCATAGCTTATATATTAATTGAAAATGCTAAAAAAATTTAAAAAATCATGGTTGTTGCTAGCTATTCAATTATTAATAATTAAACGACATTTTTTGGACCATTTTATATTATTATTGAATATTACATTAATTTGTATAAATAATAAATTAAAAAGCACAAAATCAATTCTAGAATTCAAAATTTCCTATGATATTAAAATAAAAAATTATTAAATGAATAACTGGCCAAAAAATGAAAATTTTGAAAAAGAAAGATTAAAATATATATAGAGATACACTTCGAAAATTTGAGAGAATGATAGAGATAGATGAGAGGAGAGAAGATAAGAAGATATGTGATGTGAATGAGAGAAATAAATAGCTTATGTATGAGTTAGAAGTTTTAAAAATCCATCCAAATCTTTGGGTTGAACAAAATACAATTTTTGACAATTTATAGTTGTACCTTAAGCTTTAATACTTGTATGTTAATGAATTCCATGAAATTATTAAAAGTCTATTGAAAATTTGAATACTTATAGACTTTTATAGAGTTATTAAAAGTCAAGGTTGAATACCACTTGACTTTTTAAAACTCTATGAAAGTCTATTTTGAATACCACTTGACTTTTATAGAATATGTAAAAGTCTTAATTGAATACATCTAGACTTTTAAAATTTACAAAAGTCATTAAAAGACAACAAATCTTCTACATTGAATACATCCCCCTAAATGTATTATATATACACATTTGATTATTGTAAGTATAGTTTTAGGGGCAAAAGAGGAATTTCGCCCCACAAACGACTGATGAATCGGCCTTTCATGGGCTCGAGTCTTGACCTTTGAGCAAAGACAAAACAAGGCATTGCTCCAAGTTCATTTTGGATATTTCATAGTATTTTTTGTGCATTAAAAAAAACAAATTTTTTCATGAATATAAATCCTAAATTTATGTTTTCACAAGCAAAAATTTCACATACCCTTTGAGATTCTACCTCATATAAAGCACAAAAGAACAATCCAACAGATCTTGAGCGTTTGATTTTTGGCCAACGAAACCCTCTCTAGCGACTACACGTGCCACCCACTCTTGATTTGTATTTACATTCATGCATGGAATACGCCTCACACTATAGCGCACGAAAACGGAAAATATAGATACACAGGGATACATACAGAGATTGTGTATGTGGGAGGAATGGAGAGAAATGTGGGGAGGAAAGAGTCTTTGGCATCTGTTTCATTTCTTGATCTTTGATGGGCAGCGGCTGGTTCAAGGCTATCTTTAGCTACCCATCTGTTTAAAGTTTGATTTTGACATAAAGTTTTTGATTTTGGGGGGTTGATTCATTATAAGGTGTTGTTTATGCGAATTATCCGTGGATGTGGAATCGAAGACTGTTTCCTTTTGGTGGTGGGTCTGATCTTTTACTTCCCCTTAAACTGTCACATCTGACCGGTTTGATATTCTTGTTTACATCGCTTGTGAAATATCAAGGTATAGACTTGGTGATCTGTGCCCAGTCCCACTTTCCTGTTTTATACTTTACAGTTGTTTTCTCTTTTTCCTGATCTTGGGTCTGTTTTTTTCTTGCTTCTCTGTTTCTTGAACTGTATGCGAAGTGGTAGATCAGGAAATGCTGCATTGTTGCACAGTTTGAGTTCATTTACTTGTTTGGTGATCTTGATTTGGTGTTGTGATTATCTTGGTATGGTGGGTGGATCGAATAATTTGATGGCGGAGGATATAAGTTTGAGATTTGTTTGCAAGTTTTGCAACAAGAAGTACCCGTGTGGGAAGTCGTTAGGGGGTCACATTAGGTCTCATGTGATTGCGAATTCAGCTGAACTTGATAGAAAACTTGAGGCCAGCATGAAAAGAATTCCATCTCCAATTGATGACGTGCAGCAGAATTTTACTGAGTTTGTGAATGGGCAATCTAGTTACGGCCTGAGGGAGAATCCCAAGAAAACTTGGAGGGCAGCGGATTTAAGATTCGAGTCTTCACAAGAGAGAGTTTGCAAGCAATGTGGTAAAGGGTTTCAATCAATGAAAGCTTTGTGTGGTCATATGGCGGTTCACTCTGAGAAAGATAAGGTTAATATAAAGGATGATCAATCTTGGACTAGTGAAAACCAGAAGCTGGTACTGGATAGTTGTTCGGATACGGAAGTCGAGGACAGGATTGTTCGAACAAGGTCATCGAAGAGTAAGAGGCATGATAAAAGCATACCCAGTTCTCCTTTTAACATTGCTAATAATGGTTCTTCATCTGTTTCGGAGATTGATGGAAATGAACCAGAAGAGGTGGCTGTGTGTTTAATGTTGTTGTCTATGGATTATGTGAAGAGAGGTAGTGTTTACTCGGTTGTAGAATCTTCTGATAACAATTCTGCTGTTTTGGAGACTAAATCATCTTCTATTGACATGAGAAATGATAGTAAATATGGCTTAAATCACAGTCACAACCGGACCAACACGACCCAAGTAAAGAAACTTGGGGATAGAAAGATTAAAGAAACTGCTTTGGATGCTGAGATAATTCAAATGGAGGACTCTGATTCTGGTTATTTCTTGGATGAATGTGCTAAGGTCGAGTCGGATGTGTCTTTTGACGGGTTTTACAGAAATGATACGTTTGATGAATGCAATAAGTCCCTGGTGAAGGAAAACGGAGATGATGATGCTCACACGGTTTCAAATTCAACTAGGATTGAAGCCGAAAAGAGGAATCCTAAATTGTGGAACGAAACTTGTTTTAAACCGAAGAATGGTTCACCAGATGCTGAGGCACAGAACTATACTCAGAAGAGACGAAAATACGAATGCTTGAACTGTACCAAGACGTTCAACTCATTTCAGGCTCTTGGAGGGCACAGACCTTGCCATAAACGCAACAATGCCGACGAATCGAGACATCAAAGCGATGAGAACAGCCTCCACGAGTACAATGACTTCAGAACTAGTAGTAGATCTGGTGCATCTGCTAGCAAGAGAAAAGTAACTGATAATGATTCATTTCAATATGCTGAGAAAAAAATCAAGTCTAAGAAAAGTACCAAGGTTCACATTTGTCCATTTTGCCAAAGAGTTTTCAAGAACGGTCAGGCATTAGGTGGACACAAGAGGTCACATTTCATTGGTGGCCGCAGGGAAAACACCAGCGAAAGTCCGATTATGAAGCCTAAGCTTCCTGATTTACTCGATCTCAATCTTCCAGCTCCCGAAGAGGACGAGGATGACGAGGATTCCCCATTTTTTCGAGTTTAATTTTCTGGTAAGCTCATGAAGATTCAAATAAACTTAGAAAACAGGTTTCATACAATGGTTCTTTCATGCCGCGCTGCGCTCATCCCAACTACAAGAAGCCTCCTGATTCATCCTATATTTGCATGTTTTAAGATCATTCATCAGCTTTTGCAGACTCTTAAGTTCATTTTTGTTTTTCCATCTTTGTTTTGAAGTAGTGATTTGACATCTGATAAATTTCTGTTATCCAGTTGTCCATTTATTCAAAACTAAATGCAAAGAATTATTTTATTTATATAACTCATTTTTCTCCCAAATAATTGTGTTGCCTTATTCTTCATAAGATATTAGGGAGGCCTAAAGACATTTGAGAACCTCAAGTGCTTGGTAAAAGGAAGTCCATATCTTTCATGCAAGAGCCATTTAACTTGGTTGTATTTGTGTCAAATCTTGAATTTAACGACTCGTACTCGGCACAAACACCGCCCCAATCTTCATTCAAATCCATTTTGATGGAGCATAGTTCATCACCTTTGATTCGGGAGGAACAATCATATGCATATACACTTATTTGTCCACTCCTAATGTCTTTTTGCTTCTTTTACACCATGAAAATATAAAATGTTTGCTCTTGATAAGATTAATTTCCTTGTTTACTCTCTAATGCTTGGCACCATTGCAATTGGATTAGGAAGATTAACTTAATGCGATCCTAATCGGGGCGATTAGTGTTTATTCTAATGGGTTAAAAGTTGTCTTCTCCTTTGAAAATAAAAGTGTTGGCACCATTGCAATTGGGTTAGGAAGATTAGATTAATGCGATCCTAATCGGGGCGATTATTGTTTATTTTAGCTATCTTCACTTTGAAGTAGTGCAAGCACGCTTTATCTCGGAATGCAATGAAGAACATTGGTGGGTAGTCCTTTGTTTCCATCACGTTGCTTGAAGGATTAACAAATGATGTTACCATCCAAATATTTGAATTCGAATTCAGATAGTTATCACCAGTCATATTGTTTGATAAAACGACAAGCGTTTTGAACTTAAATCGTCAAATATGTTTGACATAAACTATGTATCTCATTACCGACGTACTTTTAACAAATCGAAAATGACTAAAAAAAGTAATATGAATAACATGGATAAAATGTAATGTCATTTGCTAACCCTCCTTTTAGTGTTGGCAATAGGGTGTGTAAAGTGGTAAAGTAAATGTACATTAATTGAGATATCAACTGATATGACTTCTCATTGAACATGAGAGGTTTCTTGAAAAACACTTTAATTTATAAAGGTTATCGACGAAAGGTCGCTAGGAATTTGTACTAGGTTCAAATTTCCAATCAATGTAATTTTTATTTTTATTTAATTTAATAATTGTATCACATTTACCTAATTTAATAAAATTCATTTAAAACTTTTTCAAAACATTACTATATATAAAACACGTATTTAATTACGGTCACAACTTTACACAACATCAGCATAATCTACTTAAGTAATTGAAAATTAAGTTAATCCTTTGGTATTTTTTTTTTTTGGTAAATTGATTTATTAATTTTTAAAATATTGGTTATTTTCACGATTATTTATTTATCCGAAGTTTGAAGATGCCAAGTACATCAAAGGTTTGAGAAAATATTTAATAAATACTTTTGCATGTAAATTCTTTTTTAACTTTAGACCAACAAATTAAATATTATTTACCAATTAAACATTAATTAGTTCAACAAAGTACATAAATAAAGCAGTGACTTGCAATAAAGACTAGGCAGCCATTTCATTACTTTGGTACCAAATTTTGGTGTAGTGATACAAATACCAATATGAAGAACAATAAGTTGTTTTTAGACACCATAAATCATATGTTTCGAATAATACACATAAAATTTTGAAAAAAAAAAATTGATTAAAAGGGCTCTGATTTTTTTCACTTGTGCCAACTAAATCGATAATAAGAGAGCGACAAACATATGACGTTTGAGTTGCTGAACGTTTTCAAAGATTAAATTCCATAATTTTATTTGAAAAAAAAATTGATTAAAAGAGCTCCGATTTTTTTCACTCGTACCAACTAAATCGATAATAAGAGAACAACAAACATATGACGCTTGAGTTGCTGAACGTTTTCAAAGATTGAATTCCATAATTACCATGATTTATAGTTTTTTGATAAAACAGAAAGCACTTGATTCTACACAACTCCCATAAACTCTTAAATAAAAATAAATAATCTGAATTATTTAAATTATTTGCTCTATGAGAGATGCAACCGCATGACTTTTTTCTTTTCAATTTTAAAAACAACCACATGGGTCAATAATGGGCCCACAGGTCAGGTGAGCCGGCCCAATTTAGTGGACCAATACCTTCGTCCCCGATTAGGAAGGAGAGTGGATTGTAGTCAAAATCAGAATCAGAATCAGAAAATGTTGATGGAATAAAACAAAATCTGATCGTACACGTGTACGGCTGTGTGTTGATTAGAGATTTTATCCTTTTAAAATTTTCTATAGAAAAAAAGGAGGCCGCCAAAAGTAAATTTTAACTAAGGTTATTTTTTTGTTTTATACCGTTTTGGAAATAAGTTTTTCAGTGTACAATAATTATTTCTAAAAAAAAATAAATAAAATAAAAATCGAAATGTGATCATGTTTGCCTGTTTGAGCAGAGGTACTGTTTAAAAATTAGAGTTGTATTTGTATCACTATCGTCGTCTATAACTTTTTTTTATATAAAGCGAAAATCGTTTGATTTACATGTTTATTTTTTGGCTATAGACATAGAAATTTATTGATTATAGCTCCATCTTATTTATTTTTTTAGTTAGTCTCTTTTTATATGGCTACAATATTGGTAAATTCGAAATAGATACTCATATTTGCTGAATAAAATAGCCTATCAAGTTCAAAAAATTGTAAAATCATCGTCCAACGATCCCGTATACTGAAAAGGGAAGCCCACTTGATAAATCCACGGCCAATAATTAATTATAAATAGTTATTCTGCACACGCGGTACGTGTGTGCACAGTTTTTTCTATGATTACTAAGGGACTAAAATGAAATTTGATACATTATCGAGGGACTAAAGTGCTATTTGAATTGATGAAATTTAAAAAAAAATAAAAAAAGTGTTTGTTGAAATTAAAAAAAAGAAAAAAGAAAATTGTAATATTGATATAACATAAAGACAAAGGTGGAAAAGAAATTTAGTGTCTCATTTTGTCTCTATTAAGCTCAAACTTAATATATAGTATAGATTTAGTCATTAAATCTTATTTATTTGTATAAGAAATCAATTGGAAGTGCTCGTTGGTTTTAGAATCAGTTGAGGGAATGATTTATGCTTTTATATAAGAAAAATATTGCTTTACCTTGTGTTTTGGTTCTATACATATTTAAATTTGGATTTTGGTTATTTAAGTTAAATTATGTTTTGGAATTTGGTACTTTTTGTCGGAATGCTGACGTGACAACAAAAATTACTAATGTGGAATCGATGAATATTGAGGTATCCGACTCTGTTAACATTCCATAATAAACGACCAAAATTCAAAACACGAATCAAAATTCAGATTTGAATACTTACACTACCAAAATACAAAGTAGATAAAATTAGAGTACTATTTTGGCTATTATCCCCTTTTATACATGAAGAATAAAGAAGCATAAACTCCATCTATAATGAATAGTGATGCTTCAAAGGAAGCTATGGGAGCAATGCTGTTTAAAAAAAAAAACCGAAGTTAAAAACCAATATACCCAAAAAAATTTGTACATTTATATATAATAATAATAATAATGTCAAATAGCTAGTACAAAAAGTTAGTTAAAGAGAAAAAAGGTTAAAAAAGAAGTCCAAAAAGGGAAGTAAAAAAGAACTGTCGGCCGACAAAAATCGAAGCNATATATAGTCAAGCCCAACTATTGTAATAAAATAAACTTGTTAGAGTAGTTGTTTAGTGAATCAACTCATAGTTTGAGTTTTATTAACTTTAATATAAAAACAATATTTATTTTGATAATATTTTATGATTTTATTCAATTATTACTTTTACTTTATCTGTATACATGTGCAAGCTGCATAAGTAAAATAATTGAATAGATAACAAATACCATGAGGTTTGCTTCTCAGCGTAAGACCATGAAACTCATTAGAAAGTGTATCATATATTCTAAACATGTTTCTAGTCAGATCAGCGACCTAAAATTAGGATAAATGTCTCTTGAGCTTAAAACTAGCCTATGTGATATAAACATCACGTTTCATCGGTAAGAGCATGAAGATGTCCATTCATACAGATGTGCGATCATTTGATTATTCACTGAAGAACCATCTCTCAGACTGTCTAATTAGTTATCATTTATCGAGTGAAATAGTCCACGGTTATAGTTGAACACCATTAGTCTTTTGACCCGAGACAATGCAGAGGCTCTACGGACTAGCATGGACTTCGATCCATTTACTGACTCTATTAAACGTCGTCATGTGGCGAGGTTAGGTGTAGTTTCGAAGTACGTTAGAGCAAAGCATTATAGTCAAGAATTCACTGTTTTTCATCGGGTGAATATATCATATGTGATCTGATGAGTTAATAGTGGGAGAAATCTCTAGTCAGAAGAAAACATGTGCATTTTGGAAAGGTGTTTCTTCAGTTGCATATATCATGTCACTATTAGTAATCAAAGATACATCACACCGTTATCGAATTCATATGTAACTCTCGATATACCAATGGTTGCATATTGGATTGGGATATATGAGCTGAAGGAACCGTACAATACGGTAACTGTAACGCCCCAGATTCGACGAATGTCCCTACTGTACCAAGACAAGTCTTTTTCATCGTGCTTATGTTCTCAATCACACGCACCCTAGGAAACTTCCTAGGGGGTCACTCATCCCAGAATTACCCCAATTCAAACACGCTTAACTTTGGAGTTCTTATATGATGAGCTACTAAAAAGAAGACGCACCTTCTTCATATGAGTAGTACCAATCAAATCTTTTAAGCCCTCCTCAACTGCACAGTCCTATACCTAAATAGTTTTAGAATCCCTCTCTTTCCGGTGTATGATTGGTTCATTCATGTTCCCTCCTCCTAGAAACCTGCCAGGAACCGCTCATTCTCCGTGCAACCTCTTGGCATCGGAGATCACCCCCGCCCTCTTCGGCCCCGGGCCTCACATGCCCACCAGCTTCCGCTTGGTTCGTCCCCGGACCACACCGTGCTAGAAGAGGTCGGCTCTGATACCAACTGTAACGCCTCAGATTCGACAACCGTCCGCACTGTACCAAGACGAGTCTTTCCAGCATGCTTATGTCCTCACTCACACGCATCCGAGGAAACTTTCTCAGGGGGTCATCCATCTCAGAATTGCCTCAAGTCAAGCACGCTTAACTTTGGAGTTCTTATGTGATGAGCTATCGAAAAGAAGATGCACCTTCTTGATATGAGTAGCACTAATCAAATCTTTTAAGTCCTCCTCAACTGCAAAGTCTTATACCCGAACAGTTTTGGAATCCCTCTTTTTTCCGATGTAAGATCGGTTCATTCATGTTCTCTCCGCCTAGAAGCCTGCTAGGAGCCCTCGTTGTCCGTGCAACCTCATGGCACCGGCGATCATCTCCCACCCTCTTCGGCCCTGGGCCTCACAGTAACCATAACTTAAGGTTCTTGCAGACACTATCAGCGATACCTAAAGGATTATGAGACGATGCTACTAGATGTTTTTAGCATGATTCGATGAGTGCAATCAGAAATGAGTTTTGACATTCTTGATCAAGGTGTTGATGAAAATGATGAGACTAATTATGGTAAGCCCGAATAAGAATAAATGGTTATTGTGAATCACATGGAGAAGTGAATCCACAACTAGATATATCCTGAACCATTTAGGGTCACAAATATAGGATTCTGTGTCCCGTTGAGACACTCAAGTTCAAGAAGTTGAATTTAGAGACTGTAATTTGATGTCGATCAAACAAAATGCTTATAAAAGAGTTTATAAGTTGACTTCATAAGATGAGATAAATGCAAGTTAGCTTAACTGCTAATTAAGTAAGGAGCATGTAACTGTCTTTTTGGTGAATGAGTTAACAAAATTGGCATAGATCAGTGAAAATTTTAATATTTGAAAATTTAAATTTTCATTATATGAACAAGATTTATATCTTTTATACATTGGGGCTGTTAGATCATCAATCGAGATTATTATGAGTTCACAATTATTTATTTAGTGAATTCAAAATTTAATAATTAAATAATAGTATTAGTAGTAGTGACTACTAATATGTACAAAATTCTCATAAAATATTCTAGAGAAGTCTATAATTAATTAACTAAAAAGTTAATTAAGAAAATTAAATAATAATTATTTAATTTTTAAATAATATGTCTATACATATAATATATGTGCACATATAGATGTATTAATAGGAATCAAACTCTATAAATATTTTCATTGAAAATAATATGAAATAAGACTATTTTGCACACAAAATTATTTCTATCCTCCCTTCAACCAAATTTTTGGCCACTTGGTTTTTTTTTTTTTTTTCACAAGAAAAATTCACGGCAATTTCCACGACCATCATTGCCGCAAGATCTCTCAAACTACAACGATCCAATCTCGACGCAAAATTGTTTATGATATCTAGTGCGATCTAAACAAAGAATCCAGTCTCCGCTCATGGACTTGAGTATACAAGAAAGACTATCTCCACTTAAAATTCGGAATATTTTGGAGCCATCGCTATGTAACAATCATAAAAACCCTAAGGATGTTTAAATTTATACGAATCCCAAGGAACATTTCAAACATTGCAACAAAAATTTTAAATTTTCGTTGCACCTTGAGTACGAGAAAAGGATACTCCAACAAAACTAACCCACATATCCGATATTATTGTGTATATATATATAGATTAACTTCAAAATACATATTGTGCAAACAACTAGCTTTTCACATGACTTAAAAACCAGTACATATTGTTAATTAATACGGTATTCACGTAACAAGCAGCCCAAAAAAAATGAAGTGGAAATTACTATTACACAGATGGGAATAGGGTAAATACAAAGGGAAAAGTGCTTAACAATTTTTGATCATACAAATGGATCAATTTAACATCTAACCTGGAGAATAATGTGTTTCCGAATTCAGTAGGAATATATACTCATAAATAATAATCGTCCGGTGGCCGTGCCGCCTCGTGATCCATATTCCTAGGTCACCTGTACCAGATAAATGTGTGAAATGGGAGTGAAAGAGTAATTAATGCAAATACTAAGATACACTTACATCCAAAGAAAAAATGTAATAATGCAGATGAAAAGAATTGATGCACATAGAATATTCACTTATATCAACGAAATATTTTTAAAAGTATTCGGGCAACTTTTTTTTATAACAACTTGGCAGGGGATTTTTTGTTTTCACGAGAGTTTGAACCTTGACCTCTTCCCACTTCTTCACATGGGTGGTGGCAAAAGGTATTAGAAAATTTGGAATCTAACTAACATGAGTGAAAAAGAATGGGCATACAAATAGCTTAATCCACTTTAAAAATTCCACAAATTTATCTAAATATATTGATCATCCGGTAAAGAAACAAAGGATATGGTATAATATGAGCCCATCAAATAAATGCTAGTATAATATAGTTTATAAAATAGAAGCCAAATGGAGGATTGCATGTATGGCATGATATGGTCTCGGAAGAGGACAAAAGGAAGATATTGGAAAAGGGATCGACTGGTATCATATTCAGTACAAGTGGAAAGCTTTTTGGTCCAATTGATGACAAAAGTGCACAAGTATTTTGATATGTGCTGCATGAAGAATTTTAGGAGCTTAATCACAAGTGGAAAGCTTTTTGAAAGGATTTCATACGATCTTTCCTCTATTTTACCAAAAAATTTTCCTTCCAATTGACGTGTGAGTGTCATGTACTTCACCCTCACACGGATTCAAGGTAAAACGCATGCATTTCAGATTAACAGAAGAGTTAAGTTTGTACCTCATAATTGTCCTTTCCTCATCCCAGGAGGAACAATATCCCCGAGGAGCCCTTCGTCGGTAGGAGGTTTGGAACTCGTCCCTCGGACTATATGTGACTGTTCGACATGACCTTGAGTGCTGGGGGACTGTGTAAATTGTATAGAATTTTCTTGAAGAAATTGAATTCTGGGATAATAAAATTGAGAGGTAGAAGTAGCTAGCGGCCTAGTGAAGGTGGCGTCCTGTGGAATGATCCCGCCTCTTGGAAATCCTACTGAGTGGTGACAGTGTTGCCCTTCATATGTAGTAATCACCACTGTTGGATCCTTGCAGGATCTTTCAACTCTTTTTTTAACTGTGCACTTACTGTTTGTACATCGATAGTAGCTCCTGCGGAGAATAATATAACGATCTTGTGAACTAAGTTATACCCCAATTCTAGACCTTTTTTTAAAATAATATATTACGTATGCAATTAACCAAGCCCAAAGTTGCATCTGATGTATCATTCAAGCTCGGTAATTATCAAAACTGATCTACTATATCTATCACTCGATTAATGCATGTGTTCACCATCCTTAAAATTAGATTGATCTAAAGATTTTGTTTTGTATATTCGAATACGTAGCAGCGCGCAATACAACTAAAATCCTAGATATTAAGTACAATAGCCGAACACAAACGTTTGATCGTGTCTCTGGATCAAAACTCAAACCGCAATCATGAGGACAAATATAATTGACCAGCCAAGAGTGGAACTCCATATACAAGAAAGCCAAAACCTTGATCATTAAGGCCATTGTTTTTTCAATTCGTAATTCATTACTCATGAGACTAGAACTAATATTCGACCAAAAATTCATATATTGACTCTACCTTGTTTGTGGAGTATACTAGTAGTGCTAGACATCATCGAAAGTTGAGAGGCAGGATCTAGATTACTCTTCACAGTACCAGTGATCAGATTGAGGTTGCAGTACAAGTTAGTAGAAAAAACCAAACAAGAAATTAGATATATCATTGGAGGCCTATTCGATGTCAACTTTTCTTTACAGGGAATCCATCCAGTATGGTTGAAGTACAGATTTGCATGTTAATATTCCTTTTTCTATTATAGGGAACTAAGCGTTGATGGATTTATGTATAGGACAGATACCTTGGAAATGGACTATTCTTAACAGCTTTCTGTCCATATTTTCTCCATCTATATCCATCTTCTAGATGATCAACTTCACTTTTAGTCATAAAGGCAAATCGTTGTTGCCGGATTCGCTTTTGACCCTTCTTCTTAGTCTTGATCCTGCAGATCGAATATCCATCCTTTGTTATACATTCGAACTACCTAAATTGTAATCACATGGAAAAACACAAGCAGAGCCATTATGTTAAATCCACGCAATTGCGGGGGAATGATACATGACCCTGATAACACCAATTCTTTATGGGCATTTTGAAGGTTCTGATAGGATATTAGTAGGAGCATTATCCCAGTGAAGAAAAGAAAAGTTTGCATTACAATGGATCATGTTCATAATTTTGGGAGACAAAAGCTTATTCATAACTACGCAACAAATTGTTAAAGCCGGGGAAGGAAAAATTATGCTACTACGTACAGAAAGAAAACCAAACCAATTTTAATTCCATCATCTTTAATTATATCCCGACAGGACGTATATATGTACTGGTGCACTCTCGCATGAATTTCATGCATTTAGTATACTTCCAGAGTGGCACGTCGCTTTTTCCAATCATGCAATATATATATTTGCACATATGGTTGTTTGTTAAGATTACGAGGCAACAAATCCCCAAAAAAGCATGGCAGACACAGTTCACGAGACTCTGTGGTTTACTTGAGCCATATATATGAAACTGTCAAATAAAATAATCTGATACATAAAGAAGATAAAATGATATGTAATAATAAGCCATAAAAAGCTGACATTGGATGATTTTCACGCACATGTGCATGAAAGTTTAGCTTCTAACCCACACCCAAAAAACAAAATATCACCGCCACCCTCATGGCCTCTTCTCGTTATGGGAGATGCTAGAATTCCAACCCGGTGACACCAAACTCCCTTCCCCATGTTCGTAATAAAAAAAGAAAAGCAATAAAATGATATGGTTGAAAAATTTATCTAAATGAAAATGAAGATAGATGCAAGAAGCGGACCACTTTACGAGGATCATGATCAACAATCTTTTTTCGACAAAATCTAACATGCATAAATCTGAGGTTTGGATTCGATCCCACAAAAAAACTCACCTCATATAATATAATAATAAAAAGAACTTCCAGAAAGCGACGATGAAAAGAAAGTGGTAAGGGGTTTTCCACACGCATGGTCTGGATTTTGAATAAAGACGAAAAAGTTCTTGATTTCTTTGCTGAAAAGCAGCATTCGAGGTGAAAAAATAAATTATTTTAAAAAATTTTGAAGACGAATTTATAGCGTTTGATTGCCGCCGCAATAGCGGCTGTGCGTGATACAAACATGAACACATGTTTAATAAATACCTAAAGAGCCCCTAAGTTATCCTCAAATTCCGCAAATACCTAGCCCACAATTTGCGTCGACAGTTTGATGCTTCTAGAGACTCTGTGCAAAGATTGTACGGACACGCATGAGCACGTTCCTGCATTCTCCCCTCTTTTTTCACACTTACCTGACTCGTGTGTTTTACACTTTGTGGCAAGGGAAGCTTCCCAAAGTGTAGAATACAAAGTTACCGTGAGGGTGAATGCAAAAATCTGTGTTTTGCCTAAAGGAATTCTTGATTGGACAACACATGCATGCAGTGGCGCTAATACACTCACGCTGAGTCCGGTGGGGGGTTGGAGCTGGTTCCGCCGGAGGCGGTCGACTTCTCCGGCCGATCCTCGCACGAGCTGGAAGACACCGATGGATTGGAAGCCGAAGCCGAAGCGGAAGCCGACACCATTTTCTCTTCCTCCGCCAGGACCGCCGACTCTGTACTCCGAGGAGTCGATGAGGCAACAGCGTAAGCATAATCATCCGCCCCGCCCCCGGCGAAACCGGATTCAATCCGATCCAAACCATCGAAACCTCCGTCGCCACCTCCACCGACAGCAGATTCCTCCGGGAAACTCCACGCGAACTCGTGTAACCCCCCGCTGACTTTATAGTCACCTCCGAAGAAACACCCGTCATTCAAACCCTCGGAATCGCCCAGCGACCAGCTCGACTCCGCCGCAATTTCAGGATCAACCTTCTTCCCCGCCATAAACCACCCAAACCCAACAACCGCTAATTCACCGGGAACTTCACCTCTCTGTACGCGTAAATCCGCGCGATAATCAGCCGGAGAAGACCTTGACTTCCGAGGAGAAAACGACTTGGAACCAGAAAACTAGGGTTTCCCACTTTCCCCAGAGAAGGAAAGAGAAATTTACGCGTAGTAGTCTTTTGGTAAGAAGCTGTTATTGGCTAGATTTGATATGATTTGATTTCTTTTTATTTAATATATATTTAAATTTATTTTAGGAAAAGAGATAATTTTAAAAAATTGGGCGTCAACCCTTAAATAGTAAAGGCGAGAGGCTGAAAATGAAGCACAACATCGCACAACAAAAGATATTAAAAAATAAAAATAAAAATCACACACACACAAACACATGAATTGTATGCAAAAGTTGCTTTTGTTTAATTTAAACCCCTTGATCGCATAATCAACGGCTCAAAAGATCGAAAACTAAACCGAACCGATAGAAAAAAACACTACATGATGTTATCTTAAAAACTCTGATTTTCTCGTTTCATTACAAAATAAAACTCAATCTACCAGGCTCGTTCGGCTCAACTCAGCTCAGCTCACTATCGACGTGTCCAACTAGCTGAAACTAATCCTATCCATGTTGGTAAAACGTCATTTGAATTTTTCATTGAAAGCTTACAAATTAGATAGACTATTAGTCATTATAATTGATTTTATATGAAACCACGACGGATTTTATTTGACATTAAGTATCTAAAAATTTTTTTAGAATCAAATTATTCGATCCAAACTCAACTTTAATTTATAGAATTTCAATTAGTTAATCTCTTATTAACTATATTACGCTTCCAAGCTAAGTTTGAGAATTTATATTCGATATTTATATTCATTGTGATGATTGATTTTTTATTTTTTATTTTTTGGGTTTCGAAATATAAAATATTTATGTATAAAATATTAAAGGCAAACGTGAATATTGCTTAATTTTTATTTAAACTTTTTGCAAATGGGTTTTCCATAATAAAAGCCAAAATTGGCCCACCAATTAATAGGTACTGACGTTGATACGTTAACAAAAGGTTGGGTTCATTATATCGAACTCATTCATGTACCAGGGACCAGTGCTTTTACTAGGCTAGGGATCACCCTAGGGTAATCTCTCAAGCTAATTAATTGTCATGTCATATAATTTTATTTAATTATTTGTTTTTGGAAAGAATTTACATATTTAATATTGCTATTTTTCATCATTAATTATTCTTAATTTGATAATTAATGTAGGCTTGGTAATTGATGGTTTATTAACTGGTTTATGATTATATGCATAGGCATATATTTTGTTTTAACAAAAAAAAAAAACAAAAAAAAACAAAAAGAAACACCACCAAATTATGACGAGGGAATTTAGCAGATACATACTTGTATATATATTATAGTTAAGCGAACAAACAAAATATTATAAGTAAAATGAATGTTCGACCTGATTTGGTGTAAATGACAAAATATTTATTATTTTGGAATAACTAGTAGACCCGTTTTGGTGTAAATGATAAAATATTGATTATTTTCACATATTTGTTTTATCCACTATTTGGTTTGAGTTCTATAATTATTGGAGCTATGTATCCTTCTGTAAAGATCGTGTATCGTATTATCGTAAATCGCATTTTGATTATCGATAATTCATGAAATTGTCATGTGATTACATATATGATGGATATCATGACAATGAAAGTGAGAAAATAGGTGGCGATAATGAAATATTGTATTAGAAATTGATTTGTGCTTGAAAAGTATGCTGAACCGCGGCAAAAAAGTTATACATGTTACGGTTTTTAGCGTAATTATCTGAGTATTAATCCAAATGAAATGAGACCAATTTAATTGGAAAGTTAATACATAGTACTAAAATTTTCATGTTTTGAGTTTTGTCCAAATCTATATGAAAATATGGGAAAAATTAATCATCCCGAAGTTTATCATGTTCGTTGCAGTTCTTGCATTGACACATTTTGGGATAATGAGCATAAATCTCGCGTCCGTTATACAAATTAAGTGAGGTCATTGGAAAATGAAAGCCAAGACATAGAGATACAACTTTCATGTTGATCACTTTTGCTAATTCGGAACCTAAAATAGCGTTTCGGATAGAGCAAGACGCACACCGGCACAGGCCCCCGCGTGCGGGCAGAACAAGGCTCGCATATACGCGAGTTTCTGGCGCATATTGTTGGGTGCAATAATTGTCATTGCTTGGTAGAGCGATTGAACCGTTGTGCTTGAGTTGTTGTGTGATTTAAAAGATTTGAGTTGCATCATTACCACCAGCTATAGCTCTTGGTAAAGCGGTAAGTACTCGGTCCTACAATTGGTATCAGAGAGCCAAGGTCACGGGTTCGATTCTCATTGATTGCAAGGAGTGCAATTTTTGGGAGGGAGATTGTTGGGTGCAATAATTGTCCTTGCTTGATAGAGCGATCGAACCGTGGTGCTTGAGTTGCTGTGCGGTTTAAAAGATTTGAATTGCACCATTACCACCAGCTATAGCTCTTGGTAAAGCGGTAAACACTCGGTCCTACACATATGCGTGAACACCTCTGAAGCACACGATATAAGGGTGATAAGGATGATTTTGTTGATAAGTATCTTCCCTTTCCCTATGAACCTTCGAAGGAAATAGTGGGAAATCAATTTCTTTTGTACAAAATCACCTCGAAACGTTGTCCAAACTTGGAACAATATATATATTCGGAATCGATCTTCGCGTTGAGAGCTTTCTTTTGAGGTAAATTTCTTCTAGTTTCGGCACCTTTAATTATTGAAGTGCTGGAATAGCATGTATTTGAAGTCGAGATTCATATTAGTGGTAGAATAACCGACAAAAAACTAAGTTTTAAAGTTGGAATTGAATTATGCTATGATTTTGATTTGATAAGAATTTTTGAAGTTTCAAAAGATATTTGAAACTTATATTGTTGAATTTGAATGAAAGTATTGATTGAAATGAATGTGTTATTGATGTAGATAGAGTTTCTGTTCTGAATTCTTCAAACTACATCAACTGAAAACGAAGAATTGAGGTATTTTGCGACCGAATAACATACGACATGTATCTGTATCATATGATATATGTTTGATTGATTTGACTGAGAATACATGTCTATATGCCTTATTTGTTGAGTTGATGTGGCATACATTACATGCACGTTGAGCTATGATCCTTGGATACTCTGATATGATTGGATTTAATTATGAGGTTTGTGAACACGATACTATGTTTGGCATTATGTGGCCCTTAAAGCATAGTCATTAGTGGCCCCGATGATTAATTGAGATTTGGGATTTGATGGCGCTTTACCGACGCTATCATACGAGTATCCCTGATTGAGGTCAGTGTGCCAGCTCGAGCATTGATTTAATAGCGATTCGATTGATTCTGACATGTGCTCAGTGGATGTGCATTTGACCTGATACATTCACGATATACATGCATTGCATATCATATATATTTGTTTAGATACTCGTGGTATATATTGTGGTTGTTCTGAGTTTTGCTCATCCCAGATGGGGCTGTTGTTGTCTTTGTTTGTGGACAATGACATGTACTCCAGGATATCAGGAGATCGGAGAGGGTGTTTCTGGAGGGAGTCACAGTTTGAGCTGAGGTTTTTTGTTTTTCCCAATGTATATATGTAACTATATACCGGGACATGTCCCGAGGATACGAGTTGTTTGTATGTAGTTGGTTTTGATTATGTGTGAGTATATTTTATGATGTGAAATGTAATATTATTTTTAATATTCAAATGATATATTTTGGGCTAATTGTGAAGAAAATTTAAACTCGTTTTCCACTGTAATTAATTAACCCTAATCAGATTGCATTGTAATAATGATTAAGAGTTAAGAGCCCCACGCCTTCTGTCATCCATATATTTTATTCATTACACCATAATATACATAAGTTATTATTTCATCACACAAATCAAGTACTATAATATATATATCAATGTTTTTATAATCAGACTGGTGATCGAACCGATTTACTTTAAAAATGGTTCAATTGGTCCGACTGTTTGAACCAAAGATCGGACCAGAAAACCTTTATATTATATATATAAAATAATAATATAATATAGTAAATACTATATTTTAAATTCTAAATATCTTAAATATGTATATATAAATAATAAAAAAATATATATCTAATTTAAAATCTAAACAATATACATATAATCAAATATAATTATATATATTTTTAAAATTAAATAAATAAAAATAAGGTGTAATATTACTAAAATAATATTTTTAATAAAGTTCAAAATCAAAATAATCATATATATAACCCAAAAATAAAATTTAAATAATTTTTTTTAAAAGAAGAATAAAAATTCGTTTTTAAAAAAAATTAAATGTTATGTCCGGTTTGACCAATCAAACGGTTTTTTAGCAACTTTCAGACCGGACCCATGACCGTTTCTCGGTCCAACCGACCGGTCAGATTTTGAAAACACTGATATATACATCTATAACATATTATCAATACAAAAAAACTCATGTGAGACGGTCTCACATGTCAATTTTGTGAAACAAATATTCGACCCGATCCAACTAATGAAAAATATTATTTTTTTACTTAAAAAATTATTAATATATATGATAATTATATAGATCGAATCAACTCTTCTCACGATCATAGACCCAACCCACACAATTGTTTTTCAAAGGTCCTTTCATCATTATATTCTTATCTTTTTAAGAAAGTTACTGAGTATCAGGTATAAAATATTATATCTGTTCTTATTTTTGTAAAAGAAAATGCACAAAATAAAAAACGAAAATTTATATTTCATATTAAAATCTAATATCTATATACATAAAACTGCTAGTATACTTTCGATATATATTTCTTGCAGAAACATTATTTTCTAAAAAAAATAGAATAATGTTAAATGTACAACCAAAATATCGTACAAAATTTTTTTAAACAATTAAATCGTGAGATTTTTCATTAAATTTATCATGATATGTTGATAAATGAAAATTCTGAATTGAATTTTTGTATAGTAAGAATTATTATATAAATATGATTATACGTGGTATTACTAAAAAAAATAGATTTTATATGTTTGTGTGTGTGGGCCATGACTTCTGGAAGAAGTAAAAGACGAAATAAGGGGGATGAATCCTGCCAACAAATCAAGATGCTCGCCCGCACTACGTTGAAAAGGAAAGGATCCTAATAGTTACGCCTTTTTCATTATAATATATTTGGAATGGAATATTAATTTGTTCTCTTAAAATAATAATAATAATAATTAGCATTACAGTTTAATTTATAAATATTATTTGTTGCTTAATTGTGGGTAATATATTTTTATTTTTTAAAAATATTTGTTTTAGTTATGATTTTTTAAATCTAAAATAATGGATAAATGAATTTAAAAAGTGATTTATCCTGTCTGTACAATTTAGTTTAGAATTGATTTTTTTTGTTTGTTTGTTTTAAATGGTTAGATGGAAAGAAATTTACATATCAAATATTATAATATAGTATAGTATAATAATATAGATGATTAATATTTGGAAGCCTCAGGCTTAATACTTCATAGTATTTTTCATGTAATTAGATTAATAAAATGGCAAATTATGTGGATTATGAACTGTTTTTCTAGAAAATTCTTGAATTGAGACGGTCTCACGGATAAAGATGACGGTCTCACGGATATTTTTCCATAAGACGGGTCAACACTATCAATATTTATAACAATAAGTAATACTTTTGATATAAAGAGTAATGTGGATGACCAAAAAATGAGATCTGTCTGACAAAATTGATTCATGGGACCATCTCACAATTTTTTTTTGTGTTTTTTATGCAATGAAAAAATTAAATTTGAGATATTGAAAAATAAATTAAAGTTTTCTAGTATTGAGATTTTTGTAAGTCGAGTTATTATTGTTAAACGATGTAAGAATATTGTGTTAAAACTAGAAACCTACAAATTATATATTTTTCAAAAGAAATTATATATACTATAGTTTGTTTGTTTTTTTTTTAAATTCTAGAAATGTAACATCCAAGTCAATTTTTTCATACCACATACCTATTTGCTAAATTATTTCTTCTCCGATATATGATTGTTCCAACGGTAGTGGTTTCAGGTTTGGGGAAAGAAAAAAAAATACTTAAAAGAGAGAGCTAGGAATATTCATAATAAGTATGTACAATGAAATATTAGGAAATATATATATATATATAATTGACTCCATTTGAGAAATCTGACTAAAGAAAAATGTTTTTTCCGCCAAGAAAAGTAGAGCAAAAGTACAAAAAATCGACAACAATTTCAAATTTTTAACCAAAAAAAAAAAAAAAAATCGAAAGCTTACTAAAAAATAAAAAATTAGAGACCCCTCCACTAGGAGGCCCTAGATAGCAGCCTAGGCTGTCTTTACAAGGGCATCGATCACTTCAGCATGTAATCATCGGTTTGCGCCAAGAAGAGCGAATCGTCCAGACAATCACGGCAGGAAAATCATTGGACAAGGAATACGTTTAGCAAAAGAGAATATTACATGGTAGCAATATTTTCATAATCCGATCGATAATCGAGCCGATCAATTTATTATAAACGGTTCAATCGATCCGATTAGTTCAACTGTGACGGAGGACTCAAAATTTATTTTTATGTATTGTTCACATTCCCTAAAATATTTGATTTCTATTTTTATTTTTAATATAGTTTACTGAATTTTATGCGATATTTATGTGTTTTTCATATAAATAATGTTCGAAAGATTAATCATAATTTCTATCCCGACATGCTTTTATTTGTCTATTACTATTTATTGTCACATTCAATCATTTCAAACAGCAGTGCAGTCTATCAATTTGTAATCATATCGCTACCGATCACATAACATTATAATTTTATTATCTTATTTTATCCAGTATTTTATTTTGAGTAACAAAGCTAGAATTAATTATTTTTATATATCATTATCATATTATAAATCATTTATTAGAAGAGTGTTTCATCTTAAATTTATTAGTGAAGTGTGTGATATGTCGTATTCTTGCTTTATATACACAAACACATATTAAACACTAACAATTAGTTTAATTAATGAGTAATTTTCCTATCATACCGTCGTATTTTTATCTATGAGACAAATCAATTCGATTCATAACTATGGTAAAAAGTAATATTTTTGACAAAAAAATAATATTTTCACGAGTCAGGTCAGATTGGAGATATCCATCTGATAGATCGCTGAAATATTTTATATCAAATTATATTTTCTTAAAAAATTATTTGTTTTATATGTATAGGTTAACTATAAAAAAATAATTTTATAACAACAATGTATTGTTTTAAAATATAAAAGTTATTATAATAATATATACAAGTCACCAACGTATCAACGATGTGCGTCGTTCAAGTTCATGGTTTTTTGTCAAGCCAAAGCTAGCTCACAAAGATTTTATTTATCCAGAAAAAGATACAAATAAATTACGAAACTAATGACAGTTTATTAAGCAACTTAAATAATTAAATATAAAAACAAGATATTTAAAGCTCATTTCATTAAATTTATCTTAAAATTTTTTAAATATTTTAGAACTTGTAAGATATTGTTAGAACATTTTAAGTTTTGGTTATTCAATAAGGTTGTTGATCCGACGGATAATTACATAGCTTAACTTAACTGAATTCAAGAAGGAAAACTGAATATCCATAAGATGAAGTTTTTAAGGAGACTAACTGATTTCGGAGCTAGACTGATAAAGCAAAAAAGCATAATGGTAGCCAAATCGATTCCAGGGTACCGATGAAGCCCAAGTGACGGTCTATCTAAGACGATCAATCAATCCAAGAGTCCAAATATTCTATGAATAATCAGTAATAAAGGGTATACATGTCAAAACGGGCTGGTGGAGCGGGCCAGCTCGCCACCCGCCATTAAGCGGGCCTGTAAAATGGCCAACCCAGCCCAACCCAACTTGGGCCACGGCCCGCCTATTTTGTTTTTAAGAAAAAAATATGAAAGATCAAGTGTGCTAGTGCCTTCGAAGGCATTTCGAACACTATATTTTCCAATGAGCTGCAATAGCTCGTGTTCTAAGAATATTAACACCGATGAATTAAATCAAGTTTAGTTTAAAACAAAGCGGAAGAAACTCGAAGTAATCCTTCGTGAAGAAGACTGTTATTAGAAAACATTTTAATTTATGTAAACTGAATAACTGAAAAATGGTAGATTAATTTTTGCATTCATCAGTTCAATTATGGTGACAACTGAAATGATGGATACTCTAACTGATCAAAACAATTTGAAAACAATAGTTAATCAGTTAAATACACAAGATATGTTTATGGATGTTCGGAGACTTTAACTGCTCCTACGTCACCCCTTCTACCACCACATGTAAGATCCACTAGAAGACTTTGATTTATACAATACTTTGTACAAACCCACTCAGCTAGGACTTACACTACTGCCTAAACTGAACTCCTAGCTACGACTAAATGCAGCACCTTCCAGCCGACACTTCTTTAACGTCTATGTGTCAAAGACTACATACACAAGTTTAATGTCTTTGTGCAAGACGATTTTTTGAGTGGTTGAGAGTGTTTGTGTGTGAGAACTGAACAAGGATGTTCTCACACACTGAGGGATAAAAGCTTCTATACTAAGCTGATAACACGCTGAAGTGTCCCTTTAGGCTGATTGCTTCTGAAAGCTGATTTGCAATGTGTGTGCCCTTTCTTTTCTCTCTTATTTGCGTTGTTGTTGTTGATATTGATATATCTTGTTGAGTCCTCACTGATCTTCTCTTTATATAGGTGGGAAAGACTCATCGTACAGTGAGACTCATTTATTGTATCCGTTGCATCTTGAATTCGTTTCTTGGACTTTGTGTCTCGACTTTTCGACTGTCCTTCTGAAACATTTTGTCTTTAATGCTCTGATGCAACGTCCATTATTGTCTTTTGATTGGACAAAGACTTTGTACTTTCACGCACAGCTGGAATCCATTGAAAGAGTTTGTCTTCGTCTACAACTGAAAGATTCTGACTGATGCTTCGGACTGGTCAGCTGAACTAGTCTTCAGTTGGGCTGGTGAAATCAGTTGAATTGATTTCACTCTCGTTCAGTTGAATTGATTTCACTCTCGTTCAGTTGAATTGATCAGCTGGGTTTCTTCATCAGTTGAACACTCCTTCGGCTGACCAGGTTTCTGAGGTTCTCCTGCTGAACCACCTATCAACTAGACAATCAGCTGGACTGCTCAATTGACGTAACAGTTAGACTGATTCAGTTTGTGCGATTAGTTAAGTCTTCAGTTTGCGATGTAAACAGCTCATGACTGATCCTAGCTTCTGCACTCTACGGTAGATTATTAGTAACACAAATTAACAAGTTTTGTTAACATCAAAATCAAAATTGAGAACTTGAAAAGTTCCAACAAAATACTAAACAATATTACTAAAAACATAGAAGAAAAATATATTTCAGTCAAATAGCTTCATAAATACTTAAAAACATTGAAATAAGACATTGAAAGCATACAATAATCAACATAATCTATAAAAAATAAAGTGCTTATTCTAATCTACACACAAGATTTCATCGTACACATGTACTAAAAATTAACTCATGTAATCTCACCAATCGTAAATACAATGAAACCTTTAAAGGTGAATTCCAAATCTTTTTTAGTATATACTTTTCCAAGTTTCTTAAGGGTTTGTCCTCACAAGAAAACAAAAATTAAAGATCTTAAGGGTTTGTCCGCACAAGACACGTAGCTCTTACCATCCTCATTTCTTAAAAAGTGAGAAACATTGGAAGATAACAGAAAGTCAAGGAAACAGAAGGTTGTAAATTTCAGAAAATATTATGTGTATAACAATACACATAATTAATTTATTTACTATATTATTTCGATAATTCTGGATTAATTCGAGTTAACATTACAGAAAAAGGGAGAGACTGGAGAGCATAACTTCTTCAAAAAAAGTAGAAGCATGGAGGCCAGACGCAAGAGAAAAATTAAGGAAGAAATAGGAATTTTTATATAAAACTTAAAAATATAAAATTCTAACCTAATTTGGCGGACCAGCCCACCCAGTTTAGGCTCGTCCCGTCTTGGCCCGCAACCCAAACGGGCTCAGTCCGTTTGGCCCGCCTCCAAATGGGCTGCTATTTTATCAACCCAACCCGCTCAATTTTTATAGCGGAGCGAGCCGGCCTGACGGGCCTGACCCAATTTGACAAGCCTAAGTGGGATAGGCAAAAAAAAAAGGCAAAAACTTGTGTGAGACGGTCTCACGGATCGTATTTTGTGAGACGAATCTCTTATTTAGGTCATCCATGAAAAACTATTACTTTTTATGGTAAAATTATTATTTTTTATTGTGAATATCGGTAGGGTTGATCCGTCTCAAAGATAAAGATTTGTGAGATCGTCTCACAAAAGACCTACTCAAACAAAAAAAGCCTCATACTAAGTGCTCTTGTTTTATATAGCAACTACTTGGTNAATTACACTATCTATCTCTGAGTTTTTGAAAACCAACTGATCTTATCTGAAGAAGCTTTCTGCGAGTCAAACTTGAAAGACAACTCACGTTAATAATAATTTATTATCTGTTCATTTTGTGGATCAAATTTGTGCTTAGAATTTGTAAAGTTCAGTATGATATATGAACATCAAAATTCGACTGATCAAGTTTAGAAACATGTCGAACTGATGAACAAAGGCAAAATTTTTGGTTAGGTATGCACCAGAGAGTTCATTTGTCAAGCCCAACTGGTCTGATAATCGATTCAATTAGGCAAGACTCAACTCAAGAAGGCTAAGCACTATCATACTATAACTGCAAGCTTGTTCAAAAGAGATACGGACATATCAATAATGACAGAAAGGCTAAAAAAACATTTTGTTTTCAACGACGGTTTTTAAACCGTCGCTGTATTGCAATCAGCGACGGTTCAAAAACCGTCGCTAATATGAAATACCACCCCTTTTATCAACAGCGTGCACATGTACGCCGCGGATAATATTGAACTTTCAACGGCTTGCAATTTTGCAGCGTGCAATATGCGCTACGAAAAGCTATTTTTGTTGTAGTGAAGACAGAGAAAAAACAAACAAGAAATTCATCAAGACTGGGATATCTCAATTGAATGTTGTTCATTTTCCTCAACATCATTCTGTGGTCGAATGCCATGTACAAGATGCTGCGGACCAACATTAAGCAAATTTGTAAAATCCTGCTGACCAAACAAACCAAAGTCAGCCACCCCTGAATCACTGAAAAAACTAGGTTGAATAGTAGAGGTTCATGAAAAAACTTATCTTTTGATGAGCTTATTGTCTGCTTTTTTTCTCTATCTTCACTACAACAAAAATGGCTTTTCGCAACGCGTAAATTCTTTTTCCGCAGCGTATATTGCACGCTGCAAAGTTGCAAGCCGTTGAAAGTTCAAAATTATCTGCAACGTACATGTGCACGCTGTTGATACAATTATGCGTGGCGTGTGAGAAGGTAGGTATTTTGGCATTTAGCGACGGTTCAAAAACCTTGTCGCTAATTAGCGACGGTCCAAAAACCGTCGCTGATTCCAATAAAGCGACGGTTAAAAAACCGTCGCTAAAATTAGCGACAATGTTTAAACCGTCGCGGATTCCATTTTAGCGACAATTTAATAAACCGTCGCTAATTAGCGACGGTTTTTATGTATATTCCGTCGCTACAATATTCAGTCGCTTACGNTTATTTTTGAAATTTTTTTTTAAAATTAAATTATTTTTAAAAAAAAACCCCAACAGTACAGACAAAACAAGCACTGCACACCCATGTTTCTGCACAACCTTTTCTAAACAAACAACGAGGTCAATCTATCAAAATGATCCAATTGTGGGTTCTTAAGGAACTAATCTCATTTGGACCCAAATAGGTTTGAGTACCCGTTAATTCAATGAATGTAGATCATGAATGAGAAGAACTGAATAATTCAGTTTGGTAGCTAAACACTGGATGTTCTAGGCACATGATAAGTCAAGCCAAACTGTTATATGATTTAATCAAATGTGAAGGACCCAATATCAGTTTTGAAGACAACGCTAAGTGTAAAACCATGGGTAAGGATAAGATTACCCATGAAAATGTAATAATTAATGATGGTTTACTGGATGAAAATCTGTATTATTACTTCATTAGTATCAGTCAATTCTGCGATAATAACTACTTAGTTGAGTTTCTAAGAACAATTGTTTGATTAAGGATGTCAATAATCAAATATTGTTAATTGGAATAGAAATGATAACAATTATAAAATTGATTGGAATAGTACTTACTTAGCCTCACCAACTTGTTTTGTTGTTATTAATAATGATAAAAGTGGCTATGACATAAAGATTTAACCATTTCAATTTCATGTCAATTAATAATCCATAAATTAAACTTAGCTGATGGTTTACCTAGCATTGAATTTTTTAAAAATCATGTGTGCTTAGCATGTCACTTAGGTGAGCAAATTATATCCAATTTTAAGAATAAAGGTAGCAAACATATTAATAGATGCTTAGAACTGTTGCATACGGACTTGTTTGCGCCAATACATGCAATCAGTTTAGGAGAAATGAGATATACACTCGTGATTGTTAATAATTTTTCTAGATTTACTTGGGTCATGATATTTCTTTGTGGTAAATAATACCCAACTTATTAAATTTATTAAGAGTATTCAAAATGAGAAACCAACCTCAGTAATCAGAGTCAGAAGTGATCCAAATACTGAGTTCACTAACAAACAAATGGATGAGTATTTATCAGATCGAAGAATTCAACATGAATACTCTGCAGCAAGAACACCTCAACATAATGGAGTTGCTGGAAGAAGGAACATAACTCTGAAGGAGGCTGCACGAACGATATTTGCTGATTCTGGTGTGACACAGATTTTGGGCATAAGCAATCTACACAGCATGTTACACCAGAACAGATCAATGATCAACAAAAAAGATGGTAAAACTCTATATAAAATACGGAATGAGAGTAAGCCTAACTTATCATATTTTTATGCCTTTGGGTTTAAATGTTATATTCATATAATGGAAAAACTAATTTTTCCATCTTTGATGTAAAATCTGATGTCAAAATATTTCTTAGCTATTCAGCTGTCAGTAAGCTTTTTGCGTATTCAATAAGAAAACTTTAAATATTGAAGAAATTTTTCGTGTGGTTTTTGATGAAACTAGTTAATCGACGACAAAACTAATCTAGTGGATTTGAGCAATCAAATGAAAGTTATTGATCTGGCAGATGATAATGAAGAAGAAATCAATATAAATAGAAGGATTCATCAGTCACCTGAACATAAAATCTCAGATTAGTCGGCTATACAAAGTAACGATGAATATATGAACCAGACTGATCCAAATCAAGCTGACATAAACCAAATTGATGATAACCAAGATGAAGATAGTCAAACCATTGAAAATCTAGCTGAAGGGAACCAGACTGAAGATAGCTAAACTGATCCTACTCCAATTATTACTGACAATAATCAACTTGGACCAAGCTACAAATGAAGTAAGACTCATCCACCTTCACTAACCTCTTAGAACTAGACCACAAATGGTTCATGAATTCTTGCATGCTACCTTTATTTCACAATTTGAACATAAGAAAGTCGATGAAGTTTTATTAGATAACAGTTGGACTGAAGCTATGCAGGATGAATTAAATCAGTTTGACGGAAACAAGGTTTGATATTTTGTACCCATACCATCTCATCAGACACTAATTGGAACCCGATGGGTTTATTTGAACTCTTGATGAAAATCGTATTGTTATCAGGAACAAAGGAAGGATGGTTGCACAAGGTTTCAAATAAGAAGAAAGAATTTATTATCATGAGATATTTGTACCAATAGAAAGATTAGAAGCTTTTCGAAATTTTCTTGCTTATGTTTAGGGGTGGGTACGGTACCGTATACCGTACCGTAAATATCGGTATGGAATTTTTCCATACCGATACCGATATCGATATCGAAAATTCGGTATACCGCATATTTGGTATACCGAATTTCGATATGAAAAAGTTCATACCGGATACCGTACCAACACCGAAAATTTTTTCGGTATACCGAAAATATTATCGGTATACCGACATTTTTTCGGTATACCGAACTTAAATTTAAAAAAAATAATAAAAAATTAATTTCGGTATTTACCGAAAAAAAATAATTACGTACCGATATCGATACCGAAAATTTCGGTACGGTATCGAAATTTTCGGTAATTTCGGTATTTTTTCGGTACGATATTTCGCTATTTCGATATTTCGGTATATTTTCCCAGCCCTACTTATGATGTTTATAAAACTTAAAGTATTTCAGATAGACTTGAAGACTGCCTTCCTGAATGGATTGTTGCAGGAGAAAGTATACGTGAAACAACCTTCATGTTTTATTAATCATGTTTTACATGATCATGTGTTTAAATTAAATAAAGACTTGAAAGAATTAAAACAAGCACCACGTGCATGGTATGACACTCTCACACAATTCTTATTTGATCATGATTTTACAATAGGCTTGGTGGATAAGATTTTTTTCACATTTATGAAAAATGATAATACATTGTTAATTCAAATTTATGTTGATGATATTATATTCGGATCCACTAACTCAAAGCTCTGCACAAAATTTGCTATTCTGATGCAAGATAAGTTCGAGATGAGCATGATGAGTGAACTAAATTTTTTTTATTGGACCACAAGTTAAGAAGTTGGATACTGAAATCTTTGTCAGTCAGATAAAGTACACCAAAGAACTAGTTAAGAAATTTTGAATGACGTATTGCTCAGCAGAAACAACCTCCATAAGCTCATCAATTAAGCTTAATAAACATGAAGAGGGAATATTATTTAAGGTAACATTGTATCAAGGTTTGATAGGCTATCTATTGTATTTAATTGTTAGTTGACCTGATATCATGTTTGTAGTTTGTATGTGTACATGTTTTCAGTCTGATCCAAGACAATCTCATTACTCAACTGCAAAAAGAATTATTTAATAACTTATAAGAACTCAAAATGGTTGATTATGATATGCTAAAGACACATCGTTCCTTCTAGTTGGATATTATGATGTGGACTATGCATGGTGTAAGCTTGATAGAAAGAGTACAAGCAGATCATGTCAGTTTTTGGAGATCAACTGATTTCTTTGTTCAGTGAGAAGCAAACACCAATTGCTACTTCTACTGCAGAAGCTAAATACCTAGCTGGAAGCTAATTTGTCCAACTGCTAAAGATTCAACAGTAACTTAAAGACTACGAAATTAATGCCAAAAAATCACCAATTTTTTGCGACAATACAATTGCAATTGCCATCACATACATTCTAGTTTTGTACTCTCGGACTAAGCATATTGACATTCCTCATCATTTCATCCCAGATCATGTATTGAAGAAGGACATTAGATTGGAATACGCCTCAACTGAACAACAAACAACAAATATCTCCACTAAACCACTCTTAGAGAATAAGTTTTCTTATTTCAAAAATATTTTAGGACTTATTGCTTTATCATGAATGCATGCATTTATGGAGAATATTGAATCATGAAACTATATTGATAAGACAATTGTCAATTAGACTTTGAGTATTAAACTAACGGTTAGCCTCACGGCCTAACGGATAGACAATAGTCTCAGTCTGACTGATCTTATCATTTAATAGTGATTTAATGGATTTTTTAATTCACTTCAACCATTAAGGACGACTTAATTACTCATTTTTGGTTAAAATTTGTACACTGCACTTAGCACATTTTTCTAAATTTTCAAAAAATCTCAACAACAGCGTGGCATGTGTCCTGTCTGTTACCAGATCAAAAGTCACATATGTTAAATCAATGAAATTCCTAAAATTTTCAGTTTACCTTTGCATCTTCTGACTCAAAACATATCAACTCTCTTTTTGCTCTCGTTCATTTCAAAAATTGTATAATTTCTATTTCTAAGAACTTATGTCAGAAATGGGCGCTCCAGCAACCCTTTCCTACACCATGAACGCTCTTGCAATCGATTTCGAATCAATTTATTCAATGGAAGATCTTGTTATCTGACAAGTCTTCAAGGCTGTTGAGTCATCTGACTCAAAAATATTCTCAATTCATCTTTGGACATCTACGTGGATGAGCTGAAAAATTTCTATGCAAGGAATAATAACGGAAGATGAAAAGATGTCGATGTTTCTGGGATAGGACAGTCTGTTGATCGAGCAAAATTATTTCTCTACCCTATTTTAGTTGCCCACAGAATGGCTAACTGACTTATTTGAAGGGCCTCAACAAGTAGTCGAGGACATGAAACTCAAGTTCTCTGCATCCAGTTATCATATCAAAACATATGGGAAGAAAACATAGATGAAGTTGGAGTTTCAACTTTTGACTGATATGGTGGCCAAGCCAATTTGGTCAAAGGCAGACTCATTTGATGCCTACAGTACGAAAAGTTTCTGGTGATGAAAACCGTTGCCACATGACTCAAAGTCAACTAGTCAGTTATCTTGTTCAATATTCCGAAGGAGATGAATCAAAACCGGATTCGCCATCCCCTTGAGCAGATTATTCGAAGACGCAGGAGCCTTGCTGAGCAACTCTGTAACTCTACACAAGTTCAAGGCTCTCACTACACCAAATATTCTCTATCTGCATTGAATATCTTTACTACTGGGATGATGGTAATCATGAAGGAAATTGGAGAAGAACTGGCTACTGTAAAGAAACTTTTTGCAAAGAAGCGAAGCAAAAGAACTAAATCCAATCCCAACAGGAAATTGATTTTTCAATCCAGTGACTCTGAGTTAGCAAGTCCCTATCTTCCTTAGAAAAAACCTAGAACAACAAAAACCAGACCAATACCTACACAAATCAAGACAATACATATATGTCAGGTGCACGCGATCAAAGTCACTAAAAACAAGGCTACTGAAGAGCCAGCAGAAAAACTGAAAATGATAATGGTGGAAGCTCCACATAGAAAAATTAGTATGCCAACAGCTCACCCTCCTCCAAGACCAACAAAAGAAGTAATCATTAAAGACCCCATCCAATCCACTTGGTCAAGACTGATCTCTATCTTCTCCTCAGCCTCATGAAAGGAAAAGAAAAGGTAACAAATTCCAAGTCTCGAAACCTATATCACCAGTACATGCACATATTGACCCGCCGATGGATGAGGTTAATGAGTTTGCTGAAGAAAGATAAATTTTTTTGATAAATGAGTGAAATTTAGAACAACTAAAAGTTGAAGAAAAAGATGTACTGAAAATATATATACCATTGGAGAAGGCTTTGCTACAACAAGTCAAAACTGTGGTTATTACTAAAACTCTTCAAAATCAAGATTATCTTTGGATCTTCCAAAGATTCAAAAACTGACAACAGTTTGTGCTGAACAAAGATAAAACTATGACCCTTTATGCCCAACCACATTTTATTATATAGCAGTGATAAATCAACTGGATATGAACCTGATCTCTCTGCAGATGAAGGTCAAATTCTGGGAAAATGATCACAAATTGTTTGAGCCAGCAGATTCCAAGAAACAGAAAGTGGATGGATCATCGTCTCAGTCTATCTCTGAGCAACCAACTGTATCTGACACCAAGAAAGCCAAACTGCTCACTCAGCTAGATCTAGTCACTTATCCTCCTCCTCCAAGTAAGATTAATCTTGAAAATGTTGAAGAAGTTGTGCAATCTATTGAATAACAACACCAATAATATGATGATGATGAAGATGACATCCTACTGAGCGAACTTCTCTCCACGTCTCTTTTATGTAATAAGACTGATGCAGTGGTTTCTAATGCAGAAGTAATCCTATCCAAGGATGTACTTATGATTGAATATGATGAAGCTGTATTTGTTAAAGGATTATACAATAAATGGTTGAAATAGCCATTACTGAACAAGATGGTCCAGAAACTGAAGAATAAATCAATTAGACTGTAGAGGAACATGCTGAGGTACTTATCACCCAAACTAAATCAAGAGTCCTAATGATAGGACAAGCTGGACCTTCCACCAGTAGGTGGCTCTTCGACTAAAAATTGCTACTACCAAAGTACTTCCGAGATTAGAGCCATTCTTTCCTGATTTAGACTTAAATGATGGAATAATTCTAGATCAAATTAGCACAAATATCACCGCCATTTCTTCCTCTATAACAGTTCTTAAAAAGAGTAATCTGAATACCGAGGATACTTTGGAATTTCCATTTAAAGACAGAAAGCTCAAAGAAGTGTCAGATTTATCTAGAGGCATAAACGACATTTTAATCAACTCTTACTCATCTTGCGGGAAAATTCAATTCAATAACTTTCAAATAGGCACCAAGATAGAGGAAGTTCAAGAAAATTTTAATGAAAATATTAACAGTTTTAGTTCTCAGTTAGCTTCAGTTCTTGCCTACCTCAAGCCGTGTTGACAAAAAAAGATAAAATAAAAAGTCAGCTGCCTCCATCTAGCCTAAATCAACTAATGCGCAGAAGAATCCTACTGACAAGTACTCTAATCGGTTTAGTAGATAGTTCATGAATAACATTATATGTATATAGTCAATAAGATAGCTTAGTTGTATATATTGCCGAAAATAATGAATTCAGTATTGACATAATTTTGTCAAACACCAAAAAGAGAGAAATTGTTGGAACAATTTAAGTTTTGGTGATCTTACAAGACTGCTGATCTGACAGATAATTGAGGAGCCTAATCTAACTAAATTCAAGAAGGAAAGCTAAATATTTATAAGATGAAGTTTTCTAATGAGAATAACTGATTACAGAGCCAGATTGATAAAGAAAAAAGAATGATACTGATAGCCAAATCGATTCAAGGGTACTGATGAAGCCCAACTAAGACGACCACTTAGTTCAAATCCAAATATTACCTGAAGAATCAGTATAATAAGTAATAAAGGATCAGAGCCCAGCTAAAATAACGGATAAAGTTTTCCGTACCAACAGTCACTGAATCTTAACAGAATGACAAGTTCATGTGCACTACTAGAATATGTCATAAAGGATGATGACATGACAAAAACTACATCTGTATTTGGAAACAAATATATCATTTTGAAAAGATTACCGTTGCAGATTAAGGTATAAATAGATCGACTGAATAAGATCTGAAGGTTACACAATTACACTATCTATCTCTGAGTTTTTGAAAACTAACTGATATTCTCTGAAAAAGTTTTCTGCGAGCCAAAGTGAAAATCCAGCACATGTTAATAAGTTATTATATGATAATTTTGAGGATCAAATTTGTGCTAATAATTTCCTCGTGAAATCTGTGTAATTGAGATTAAGAAATCTTACTGCTCAAATCATTGTAGATTGAAGTTTACTAAGAGTTTCAGTTAAGCAGCATTAAGTTCTACTGAAATGGGTCATTTCAAATTATTTGTAATTATCAAAGTCTTTTAGTGCAATTCTTCCGTAAGGAAGAAAGGGTGACATAGGAGTATCGAACTCTCTAAACATCCATAAACAATTTCGTGCATTTTTACTTCTCAATTTCCTTATCGTAAATACTATTAAGTAGAACCTAACTGATTTTCTTGATAAGACATTTGTTTGAACAGTCTCAATCGGTCTAATTCTACATAGTTCATTATGATTGACTTACTGAGAACCCAAATGACAAGAATAAAATTTCAATGTCGATAACTCAACCAAAATATTTGTTGAGATAAATTTAATCACACCTTCTAAATTTATCTCGATATTAAATTATATTTTAGATTTCTAAGAGCTTCTAGTAAATAAGATATTTTTGATTCGTTAAACTAAATTTTCTAAAAATTTCATAAATTTTTAGAATTTATAAGACATTTTAGAGCTCTTAAAATATTTAACAAGACAAGTTGTTTCCCGTGGATAAAAACAACCATAGCGAGGGAAAAGCTACTTTTTGATAAATTAGGATATAAACATAAAAATTTATATTTATTTAGATTATTTTAAATAAATTTCATATAACGTGAGAAAATTAGTTGGCATGATTTTATTTTCAAGTAAATTTTATATGATCTTGAACAAGAATGTACAACTCAATATATTTTTGCATCCGCCACTTGCACTTATACCTTGGCTTTAGTCCGAGTGACCCAATATTTTTTTTAAAAAATTTATATGTAAATTTTGTATAATTTTAGAATAATATGATATTAGTTAGTAGATCAATTTAAAATATTAAAAGATTTTAGAGTTTAAAATTCTAGCCCAGGCAGAGCTATATTTCTGGCTCCACCACTGTATTTTAGAGGGATAAATTGTATTTACCACTTTTGTAAAATATCGAAAAATCATAATTTTCAAAATCCAGGCACATTTACTACTGATTTTGTTAAATATGAAAGAAAGGTTTTAAAAGATAAATAATTTCATGTATTTACCACTTTTATAATATATTTTTTTTTTCAAAAAAAAATCACAATTAAATCTATATATTTTTTGTTTATTTAAGAGATTAATTATGTCCCACCTAAAATATAACTTTCTAATCATATAAATATTATTTACCGACAAGTTTGATGGAGTTGATGGTTGAACCAAACTTTGACAACGGATAATTACCATTATCGACATTAATTACAATGATAACCACATTAATTATAGATGATGATCGGTCGGTAGAGAATCTCTGGCCGACATTAAATCAATGGTTGATTTGTACAAATATTTTGGGATTCATAAATGCTATCCATGAGAGTAGTGTTCTCATCCACCCAATACATTACACGTGTGTTGAGTGATGAATCATTTTCACTCATCCATATATCATAGTTGAATAAATGACCATGATTTATCAACTCAGCAAACATATCATGTACCGAGTGGATAACGGAACTATCTATGTGGATAACATGAACAAAACTATTTTTTTTTGTGTGGGGCATATATTATTATCACAATAACTGTAGTTAGAGGGAGCATTAATCCTTAATGATATTATTATTATTATTATCACCATCAATAATGCATACAAAGCATACCATGTTCTCTTTAATTATAATAACTACTACTTTTCATTAATTATTTTTAAAGTAGGGTGTTTATGATCATCATATTCTAATTCTAACAAAAAACAACAGTTAATCATCATTTTTCATTAAATTGAGCTCTGATTCCATAGCTTTTTTTTTTGTTAAGTTCAATATTATACAAAATTTTAATAAAATATTCCTCAACTTTCTAAATATGTAAAAGGAAATTTATAATTTCGTCTTCTATGTGAGACTATACATGATAGCACGTCGATGCTAGGTCAGCAACATGTCGGAAAATGGACTAAAAGTTAGAAAAAAACAAAAACAAATATAACAAACTAAGATTAAAATTTGACAACAGACAGTAGACCAATATCACAATCGTAAAAAAGACAAATATATTATACTAAAATTGTCAATTTTCTCATTTATAAAATATAAGTTATATGTATTTAATAATTATTCAAAAAATTTCCTAAAGAGAGCAACATCATATTTTTATATGATCATTTTACAATTATTCGACGCTTTGGATAGGATGGAACCCCTTTGATATATTTGACCCATCGATCTGAAAATTGGAGTTGCTTCGGATATGTTCGCGTGGCATAGCACAGGGAAAGCTTGGGACTACTCGACTAGGCATTGTAATGAAAACGACACTTTTTATGGAGGGGAAAGTCGAAATATCAATTAGATTTTGGTCGCGACACGATATTTTTAACCAAATTTGCTACAGGAGTTACTCAGAGTGTTTGAGAGAACTTTCGCTTATTTTAAAATGATTCTTTTAAATATTTTTTGAAAATAGGTGATAAGCAAAGTAAAAAAATGTTTGGAAATAAAATCATAAAACTAATATAAACTAAAATTTGAGTGTTTGGAGAAAAATTATTGCGAAATTTATAATTACAACATTATCCTTAACCTACATAACATTGCCATTTTTTTAATTATTTAAATTTTGGTATTAACACTTTCAACAATGTATTTATATAATTATTATCACATTTTGAATATTCTGCACAAAATTAATTTTTCTTATTAAAAAATGGATGTTTGAAAATTTATATAAAATTTAATTTTAAAAAAACAAATGAATTTTTTTATAAATACACCAAATATGTAAAAAAAATAAATCTGAAAATGTAAATTATAAAAAAATAATTTTTAAAATATAAAATGTTTTTTTTTATAAAATATGATTTTGAATTTTATAAAGTTCATTCGAAACTCTTAAAAACTTGAATATAAATAAAATTTAAAATTTTAAAAAATCTCCAAAAATATTTATAAAAATTGAAAATAATTATGGAATATGATAAAATTTAAGAGTTCAAATGTCAAATTGTAATTTTAAACCATTAACAAAAAAAAAAATAGAAGCAAGAAAAAAATATCGAACTTACTTCTATCTTCTGATAAAAAATTATTGAAGTTGAAGTAGAAGCTGATTTTCACACACCCCAAAGCACTTCTACCCAGTTAAAATCCAAGAAGTACTTCTTAAAAACTCTCCCAAATACTTTCTAATTCTATTTATAAACGAAATAAAAAATCTACTTCATTCTTATATTTAAATAAATCCTGAAAAAAATTGTGTTTTTTGTATCCACATACCTTCATTTCGAGGAGAACCAGCTAGCTCCGACCTCGTGACAGCTGATAAAAATCGTTGTTTAGATATATTCAACACTTGCCTCCCTAAAAAGTTATCATTTTGCACTTATAACATAGGTAAATATCAAATGCATTAAATACATATGATTTCCCAAAAAATTATATATAATTTATAAATATGGGTGAATTTTAGGGTTGCTAAGAAAAAACGATAACGTTGACGCGATGATCAATGGGCCAAAGGGCCTTTTGGGTTCACATCTAGTTTATGTATTGGACTCAAAAAACAGTTACAGGAAAGAAATGAGGCCCACCAAAGAAGCCCATTATTACAATTGAATGGCTCACAATCAAGAATTCAATACTAAAAACAGAAGCAACTCTGCCAAATGGTAACCACTATACTCAGTATACCCGTAAAAGTCGCTTTCATCCTCAACTGTGGTCATTTTCTATGGCAATACAACAGGTTCAATCATCCATATGTCTCTTGCATACTCATGGATCGTGCGGTCGCTGCTGAACTTGAATGAACCAGCTGTGTTTAAGATCGACATTTTAGTCCATTTCTGCATCGACGACGAAAAGTATATGGTAAGAAACTTGCTTGAATTCTACTATCCTAATTTAGTCGTCCTCCGAGCAGCCTATGTAATTATGCATGTTGCATTGGAAGAAAACATCTTACTTTTTGATCTTTGTATGCCTTGTCAACTTTCTCTTGGCACTCGATGTAACCTGGAAAGTCTTTGCCGACGAGGAAATAATCAGCTCGACCATACCCTTCATTTCCTTCCAAGGATCCCATCAGTTCGTTGTAGTTGTATGGGCCAAATACGCCCGTTCTGACGAATGCTTTCACTTCTTCAAATCTAGTATCCGACATGAACTGCATACCAGAAAGAATATTTTAGAATCGCCTAGGTAGCAATGAAGGATTAAGAATATTGTATTTAAGCTGATTTACATTAATTCTGTATCCCTGAAAGATGACTGATCAAGTTTTTCTCCATCTTTGGAAAGTTTTTATAGGATCGAGAGCATGTTACGGGGCATAATAGTATAATAAAACTTTTGCCGTGCATTTGAATTGAGTCATTTGAAATTTATGAATTGAAATACACTTTCATTGTTTACATAACTTAAACAAAAGACTTTCAAATTCATCTCCCTGCTTTTTTACATTATAATTATATTAATCACAACGGATTTCAAATCCTTAAAATATTGAAGTCATTTGAAATTCATTGTGATTAGTATAATTATAGTGTACACAAGTACGATATAAATTTGAGTTTCTTTGTTTATGTTATTTAACTATGAAAAAAAATTCGAAATTACGAATTTCAAATGAATCAATCCAAATGCAACCTTAATGCAACCTTAAGAGATTTAAACGGAGTGATCTGAACTTGAGAGATGTATTTGATGTATGAATTGTGAAAGTTTGAAATACATTATACTCATTATTATAAAGCTTAAATTAGAACATGAGAAATTTCAAATTCACGGCATTTAAACCATCCAAACAAGTGAGAGAGATTTGGATCATGTATTTGAAATTCTTTGACTCTAAATCCCTCAAACCAGATGCCTTGTCCGAAAATCTCATCTTCACTAGAACTTGTTGTGTCGCATCTTTCACAAATCATTCATTTCAATTTAAATTGTATAGTAATTCAAACACAACATTTCAATCAATGTGTACTTGAACCTTTACTGCTACTGAAAGAAAAAACTATAAAGATAACTGAGGTAGCTATAAGTTTTTACCTTTCCCTTGGTTCTTTCTTGACGAAGGCCGGCAATTTCTTCAGCCCGAGCACCAAAAAGAAAGAAGTTGTCTTCTCCAACTTCTTGCCTGATTTCAACATTGGCACCATCCAATGTTCCAATAAGGATGCAGCCATTCATTGAAAATTTCATGTTGCTTGTTCCACTGGCTTCCATTCCAGCAGTACTACACCAATTCAAGTATAGATATGGACAAGGTATACTGAACAGCAGCACTATGCAGAAAATCAAGATTATAGGAGCTGCATTGTTTTAAGTCAAACGATACCTGATGTGTTGAGAAAGCTCACTTCCAGGGATAAGCGCTTCTGCAACACTGACATTGTAATCAGGCACAAAGATGACCTAAAACAGAAAAATAAACAACAATTATATTCACATACAAGAATTTCTAAAGGCGTCGTGTTAACGACTCATGAGCTAGTATTTGATGGACATTTTGTTTCTGATTCGCAATCTTCCTTGAATCTCGTCATCGTGTACCTTCAAAAGGTTGCCTATCTCAGGATCAAGGTTTATTGTTGCCCCGACATCAGTGATGAATTTTACGATCCTCTTAGCTTGGACGTACGTAGCAAATGCTTTTCCCCCAAAAATGCAAACCCGGGGAACAAATTTTTCTTCCCTCTCCTCACGACTCATTTCCTTCATCTTCTTGTAGCGATAGACAATTCCCATGATATTCAACAATTGTCGTTTGTACTCATGAATCCGCTTTATCTGGAAGAATGTTAAGTTTATTAACTTTTAAAGCTCGCGGGAAGGTAAAATCGAATATATTTATACTCAAGGACAATAAATAGGGAAACCTGAACGTCGAACATTGCATCAGGGCTAACAACATATCCAGTTTTCTCCTTGAGAAATGACGCAAGTTTCTTCTTGTTGTTTCTCTTTGCCTCTCTCCATTCAGTGTGGAGTTCTTCATTATCTGCAAGCTATAGCCAATTCAAGAAATCATGATAGTATTGCCAAAAACTTTATCATCAAATTCAATATAATGTGAATTAAATGAAATAGATTTAATGATGAACAAGATTTGAATGAATACCTTCCGTAACTCCGCTAACTTTTCAGTGTTTATTACCCAGTCATCTGACCCAGTCCACTTGGTTATGATTTTACCGAGCGCTGGATTACAGAAGCTCATCCATCTTCTTGGAGTTACCCCATTAGTTTTATTCTGGAATTTCTCAGGCCATAACTGTCACTTACAAAAAACAAATCAATAGCAATACATGTTACTGAGAGAAGCCAGACGACTCTATTGGTAACGGTACTGTTGGAACAAACAATATTGAATCAAATCCCATATTTTAATTACCTGATAAAAATCATTAAAAACTTCCTTCTTGACAATATCACTGTGAATCTCAGCAACACCATTCACTGCATGCCCTCCCACAACACATAAATTAGCCATCCGGACCAACCGTGGTTGCTTTGGATTTGGTTCAAATGCCAGCTTCACTTTCTTCTCTGTCTTTGAGATTTCAGGTTTCTTATCCTTGTCATTAGGTTTTTTTGTTTCATCTTTATCATTAGGCTTTTTCACTTCGTCCTTGGGGATAGGTTTTGCCATTTTATCTGATTCAGAAACTTTATCCTCTTTAACAGATTTGGCCAAAACGCTTTCCTGTGATTTAATAAGTAATTTCAGGACAGAAGAAGGAAGCTCCATGTTATCAAGAATTCTCATTTGCTTCAGCTTTTTCTGTAGCAGATCCAGGTCCTCAGTGCCGTATTCTGCGATAATGGTATCAATAAACTGCATAAAAAGCATCAGTGCATCAGTGTGTAAGAATTGATAAAAATAAACATTAAGAAATGAAACACGTTAAATATATAGCTTTAAACTATGGTCGCTTGTAGCGTGTTTGCCATGTGATGAAACCCAAGGAAGAAATACCTCTTCCTCGATCTTTTTTATGATTTCCAAATGCCGGGGAAGAAGTTGTTGCATAAGATTCACATCCCATTTCTCAAGAGCCTCGGGTAGAACAGTGTGGTTAGTGTATGCTACGGTTCTGTTAGTGCAAATGACAACATTCAGGAACACACTGATATGAACAAAAAATATAACGAATAACAAGCACGTCAACATCTCAAATATCTTTAATGACAATCATACATGAATACCTTAGAGGTGCATAAACAAGAATTAGTAAAAAATTGTGGCAAAATAGTCTTTTGAGTTGCTTTCTACAGCACCTAGAGTCAGCAGCAGATTCACTTGAAGAAGCAATCAAATAACGTACCTCTGAGTGATCTTCCATGCTTCTTCCCAGTTCAAACCCTTCCCATCTATTAATATTCTCATCAGCTCTGGTATACACAGAGTTGGGTGAGTATCGTTCATTTGCAAAGCAACCTTCTCTGGGAAATTCTCCCATTTAACAGGTTCCCCCGATCTCCTCTCAAATCTGGTTATAATATCTTGGAGAGAAGCTGAGCATAGAGTATATTGTTGCTTCAATCTAAGTGTCTTTCCCTCATATGATTCATCACCAGGGTATAAAACATAGCAAATCTGGTCCAAAAATAAAAGGGAATGGATCATAATTACTTGATTATGTCAGGTTCCTTCATTCTTGCAGGAAAGCATGAAATTTTGTATTATTTGTCCTTTAATAGAAGCTAAGCATTTTATGATGCAAATTGCACCCCTTAAAAAGTAAAAGGTACTGCAATCTAAGAGTTTTGTTGTGTTGAAAGAGATAGAGCTAAAATCGAATTATGCATGGGAGAATCAGAGTAGACCTTTTCAGCCCTTTTCAAGGCCTCATATGCTTTTGCATGATCCCCAGCATTAAAGGCATGTAAATCAAAAACTTCTGAAGGAACTTTTGTCGACCATAGCCTGAGGTTTAGTGTCGTTTTTGTTTTATATCCTGGTATTGGAACATCATAGGCAACAGCAATAATGTCTTCACCTCCCACCCATTCTTTTCTTCCATCTCGACCTTCAATGACTTTTCCATAAAATTTAACTGGATAGATGACATCGTTTCTAACGATTTCCCATGGATTTCCCATCTGATTTTAATGAGGAAACATTTGACAAAGCGAACAAGAAAATCACTGTAAGTATGCGTTTTTGATTGCGTGCTTCAATGAAAAAAGAAAAGAAAATAACAGCGATGCCGAAACCTCAATAGAGAAATGCAACACCTGAATGAAAAAGAACATAGACTGAGCATACCTCTAGCCAATTTTCTGCAACTTCCAATTGACCATCTTTTGTGATGAGCTGCTTGAATAGACCATATCTGTATCTAAGTCCATAACCCCATCCTGGATAGTTAAGAGTTGCCATGGAGTCTAGAAAGCAAGATGCAAGCCGTCCTAAACCTCCATTACCAAGTGCAGCATCTGGTTCCTACAATCGTATATACAGTTGATACTCGTTCATGGAACGGAATAACACTTGCTAAATTACAGAAAATATTCTTATATTTTGTTTTCACTCTAATAAATAATAGAAGGCCCTGGAAACACTATTTCATGATGTCCATCAAATGGAAATAAGTTCAATCATCAACCTTTACTTGAGGTACTAAATAATCATTTGAATGTACCATTGTCTCAGTACTAGTGGAGGAAGAACATTTATCAATATAAGATTTCAAATTCACATTTCAGGAACAGACAAAACCATTCTTAAACAGTTAGAAAAATTCTTTTAGTTTTCGTTCTGTGCATCAGTCAGGACATCCAGAGAGGAGGGAAATCGTATCCCAACTTCTGGGAATGTACAATCTACAAACTTTTACCTCTTATGTATCATAACAATTAATGAAAATCAATTACTAACCCAGGTGGGTGATTGAATTATACACATATTATGAGACTATCAGAAGCATTTCCTACCTGTCAGCGACATCTTCTAAATTGTGCCCAATCTTTTTCAGTGCCTCAGCATAAGCCCCTGTCAGCTCCAAATTACCAATTGCATTCAATAATGCTCTACCCTATTGCGTAAGATTAGGAGATTAAATTGTGAAACTGTGCATACAAATCTTGAAGTTGCATACAAATCTTGAAGTCCAAGATAATTTAGGCAGAGGCCAGAGATAACAGCTTACCTGAAGAAATTCCATCGACAAATAATAGGCTTGCTTCACATTCAGCTTTTCATAATATTCATTTGTGGCATTCCAATTTATAATGAGCATATCACGAACACTCTCAGCCGTGGCATAGTATGCTTTAGCCAGATTACACACCTCGGGAGAAAATAATGGATTGAAGTCGGCATGATACTTGATACTCGATGCAACAGATGCAGAATCTGGACTAAGAGCATCTAATACAATTCCTAAATCAACAAAAGAAGTTTTCATAGAAAAAAAACATCAGTTCTGATATCTAAAACAACTAAAAGGTTTCACCTTTCACATTTCTACAGTTTTCTTGTAATTAACGAGAATCCAAATAATTGCTATAGCCTTTAAGCGGGAGCCCATGCATGCAGTGAAGATAGATACCTCGAGACAGTGCAAGAAAAAAGACCAAATGGGCACTTCAAGAACATACGAAAGCTAATTCGCTTTTCTTACTTACATGTGAAAAAGAAAGAGAAAAGGTGAAAATTCCCAAGCTGCCAAATCAGATTATACAGGAATCTCATACATTACTGCACGAATGCTATGCATGACAAAGCAAGTAAACAAAAAAAAGCTACAACTAGTGAATATATCTTACTCCAACAAATCAAGAACATATAATTGAACTTAAACAGAGCTAAAAAATTTCAAAACTCAGCCCATCGTAAAGCAAGCATAAACTATGACGCCAAATTACACTACTCTAACGAGATCATCCAGTTCCGAAATCGGTGCGTATTTCGCGTGTAAACTAGACCTTGTTCTCGAATGGCGGGAGGAGGGTCTTCGAGTTTCTGCTGTCTCTCCCCAGCCACACTCTTCACAAAGAAACATCTCCTCACATAACCACGCGATCCCGCCGATGATTTCCTGAACACCAAGTGCCTCTTCGATCGCTTCGAATCACTGTCAAGAGTAGAGAAAAGAAGAGTAGTCGATTGCCACACTGGGAATGCCGAAACCTCCATTGATGACACCTCAAACACCCACAAAATCTCCGAGTTTTTGCCTGTTCAGAGATCGTGAAGAGAGAATTTTGGGTGATGGGGTTGGAACAAATGAATGATTCGATGTTGATGCAGCATATTACGCACGAGAAGATAGTCGACTCGTCGTTTTGCTACAAAGGAAAATATATGTTTTTATATTTCATTCATAATATCTTTCATAGTTGGAGCTAATGTTGAACCAAACGTGTTCGAAAAAATATTCCTACAGTATTAAATTTCAATTAAACTATAATACGTGGTGTTAATAAATTATTATTAACCTAAAAATTTGGATGATTCACAAAATCAAAACATCACCTAACTATTTCATGAAACAATTGTAATCTTCCTTGTATAACAGAAACCATTTCAACCGCTTGGTCTTCGACCGCTTGAACTTTCAACCGGCTGTCCGCCTATAGCTTGAAGAAGTTTCAGCCGTTAGAAGACTTTCAACCGGCTGTTCAAAGTCTTCAAACCGCTTCATTTAAGAGTCATTCATTGCTCATTTAATGAAAGACATTCTCTGATCAGCTCAGGACATTCAATGGTTTTGCACCGCTACAAGTCAACAATGTCCTGCACCAGTCCCGATAAAGATCTGCATTTATGTCACTATCCCAGAATAAAAAGATTGCTTAAACATCCTACAAGCTCTGAGGATACTAATAGTTACTACAAAAAAATGTTCAACATCAACTCTTCAAAGGAATGTGATTCCTACACAAGAAAAGATAACATTAAATGTTTGCTGAAGAACATTTAATGTAGTTGAAGTTGATAGTGACACATCATTTTAGTGATACATGTTTACGTTATTCATCTTTTTCGACCGTTGGGATGATATCTTATAAAAGAAGAGTTGAAGAATGAAGAACACTGTTCGATCATTTTAAGTTGTTCAACCACACGATTGACACACTACTGAAGCTTGCATACTCGAAAATTTGAGCGCACTTAAAGTTCATATACTTCATCGCTCATCAAGCACGCACTCAGCAGAAATATATATGATCATTCAAGGATCAATTTCGTACTACTCAAAACATACAGTTTTCTTTTATAAGTAACATTTTGGTTATTTGATTGATTGTATTGTCTGGTGAACCGAGGGTTCTTAAAATCCAGAAGTGTAAATTGATTACTAAGAGTTCCAAAACATGCAGTGTGATAAGTCCTGATTGGAGCAGGCTGTTGCAATAAGTTTGTAAAGCCCAAGTCTTTTAGTGGAATCTTTCCTAAAGAGGAAGAAGGGGTGACGTAGGAGTTTTATCTCCGAACATGCATAAAAATCATGTGTCTTTACTTTTCACGAGTACTTACATTTCGAACCGTCTCTTGTGAACAAGCCAACCAACCAGTTGAAGTTATCATTAGAAACTGTGAACTGTTTTTCGCACTTTTCAAGTGGTTCAAATTTCTAACTGTTCAAGAAAAACTTTCAACCGCCTAAAAACGATTGAAAACAAATTTTAAAATCAAATATTTTAAAAGAGTTTATTCATCCCCCTCTAAACTCTTTCTCGATTCTAACAAGTGGTATCAAAGCTGGTTTTCTTGAACGTTGATATCTACAATCAATATGACATCATTTAACAAGATTCTTATGTTTTCTAAAGAAGATTATGATGACTGGAAAATTAGTATGTAGGCACATTTAGCAGCCCATGACGATGAAATGTGATATGTCATCACTGACGGGCCTATGAAGATCTTGAAAGTCAATTCAGCTATGGCTATAACTGAAGGTGCTCCACAAATTGTAGAAAAACATCGATCCGAATGGACAGTTGAGGACAAGAAGAAGGCGAACCTTCACAACGTCGCCAACGATATTCTTTATAAAACTCTGGATAAAAATATATTTGCCAAGAATAAAACTTTTCCACAGGATAGGAGATATGGGAAAAACTCACACAACTGTGTGAAGGCTATGATCAGACCAAAGAAAATAAACTGACAGTTGCAATCCAGAAGTTTGATAACGCAAATAATCTGAATTTGATGAACGGTTTAGTGGTATTATTATTGAACTTATTTCTCTACGTAAAGAATACTCTAACCGCGAAATTGCCTTGAAGTTAATGAGAGCTCTGCCCAGAGAATGGAACGTGAAGACAATAGCAATGCGAGAATCAAATGATCTGAATAAGCTGGAGCTTCACGATCTCTTTGCCGATCTTACAGCGTACGAGTTCGAGCTCAGAATTCGAAATGAAGAAGAACCATCCACTTCTCAACAAACCAAGGCCCTGGAAGTTACCACAGTGACTCTTCCGGTCGAAGAGTCCACAAGTAAGAAATCAGCTGAGCAACTAAGCAGTGAAACTATGTCCCTATTTGTCAAAAATTTTGGTAAATTTTTGCATAAAAATCAATCTCAATTTGCTAAACCATATTCCAAAAGGGACCATATAGATGATGGTCAAGCCTGTTTTAACTGTGAGAAAAAAGAGCATTTTATTGCAGAGTGCAACAGGCCGAAGAAAGACGAAAAGAGATCGGTTGATAGGAGACGGTCTAAAGATGATAAAAAGTTCACCAAAAAGAAAGAACGAGTTTTAATTGCAGAAGAAGGAAAAAGCAAATGGGCTGATTCAGATTCAGAAAGATCAATCTTTGAGGATTCTTCGAGAGAAAGCGACGATGAGGCAATAAAATATCTCATGGATGATGAAGCATCAGAATCCACCGAAGAAATGATATTTGACTTTGACTCTTTGGAATTTACATGGGAAGACCTTGTCACGGCACTGCATGACATGGTGAATGAGTTTAAGAGACTATTGCGTCAATTCGATGAGGCTAAAGCAGGAAAACAAGACTTGAAAAACAAGTTAACCCTCTCCAGCTGCTCGCACCAAAAGGAGGTTGACGGTTTGAAAGTAAAGCTAAGTCTGCTGGCGGCTGAGAATAATGACTTGTGAAGATTATTCCATGACACGTTAAAAGAAAATAAACGGTTGATGAACACAGTAAACTCATGGAATAAGTCATTTGCTTCTCTTGAAAGGAAGCATGAGATGCAGAAACCAGCTGGAGATAGAACTGGGCTAAGTTACAACATCAATGAATGCATCACCTCTGAAGCAAAAACTCAACCGCTACTAGAGAAAGACAGTTTAAAATCAATTAAATTTGTCAGATTTAGTACGGTACATGAACATAACGAGCCTGAAGTCCAAATCAATCGGAATGTAAATTTTGAGAACTATGGAAGGCGACGTGGTCTAGGATATGTTGAATTTGAGAGTGCAAAGTCGAACCGATCATGGCTCAGACGCAGACCAAATCCAACCGTTCACAACGGTTCAGATTGGTCCCGCAGAAAGCCAAGTTCAACCGGATATCACTCGAAAATAAGGCCTGGCCAATACTACAACAGTCGACCGATTCAAAAGAGATACATATTGAGTGATAATGACAGACGACCAAGACAACATACTGTAAAAAAAACAACACTGCACACACCAATAGTTTATGCACCTAACCACATCCATCTTGGGACACTCAATGGAAAATCCCTCAGGATAATCCAGTGTGGGTCCTTAAGGGTCTAATCAGTTCAGGACTCAAATAGAAAAGGATACCAAGTTCTCATTTCAATGATTTCAGGTACTGAAGAAGAAGAACTTGAAAGAATCCATCTGGTTTTTGGACAGCGGTTGTTCCAGACGTATGACAGGAAATAAAAATTTCCTATCAGAAGTCGTCGAATACAAAGGACCAAGAATCACATTTGGTGATAATTCCAAAGGTAAAGCAGTGGGTAAAGATAAGATTACCCACGTCAAAATTATTATCAAAGATGTACTCTTAGTTGAAATTTTATGTTATAACTTGATTAGCTTAAGTCAACTTTGTGACAACGGTTATATTGTTGAGTTTGACAAGCACACGTGCATTGTTAAAACTGTTGCAGGCAATATTGTATTAACTGGTGATAGAGAGCAGAACACATATAAGGTGAAATGGAATGATGATAGTTTAAATGCACCTACTTGCTTCATCGCCTTAAATGGAAATAAAAATTGGCTATAGCACAAATGGTTCAATCACCTTAATTTCAAATCCATTGCCACTATAAGCAAGCTTAAGTTGGTATCTGGTTTACCCAACATTGATTTTGCCAAAGATAGAATATGCGATGCTTGTCAACTAGGTAAATAGGTTCGCTCAACATTCAAAAACAAAGGAAGGAACTCATCAGCTCGATGTCTGGAATTACTTCAAATGGATATGTTCGGACCCATACCAGTTGGTGCGACTTTGATTGTTGCACTCTCAAGAGCAGGTTGTCCACAAGTAGTATAATTCGGTGAGTCCGAATATCGTATCCACAGGGAAGCTAAAGTAATTATAAGTCCACTACAATGTCCTTTTGTTTTGTTTTTTTTAATTGTTTGAATCTTTAATTGTTAATTTTTAATTGTTCAAATTTTAATTTAAGTTGTTGAGATTAGAAGATCTACTCTTTGTATTTTAATAAAGTTAATATTAATGAACATTATTGAAACCTACTTGATAATATAATTCCAATATATTAAATAATCATATTTATATTATGTTATATATTATTATCTTATAAGTATATAATATATATCAAAACTTATAAATGTTTTCAAGTATTTATTGTGCTATACATATATTTGTGAACACTAAATCAAGGTTCCCACTTAAATGATAGGTAAAACCAAACTAACATTTAAATGGTACCAAAAAATTAATATTATGATATATTCATATATAATAAATCAAGGCATCCATCTTAAATGGTTGGTAATATCAAACTAACATTTAAATGGTTCCAAGAATTTAGTGTAACATATCGCAACAATAAATCAAAACTCCCACTTATAAGTAGAGTATAATAATGCTTAAAAAAATAAATATAACATAAACAATAAATAATGATTAAATAATATAAAACATATGTTATTACATTTTAATAACTTTATTATCATATCAAGAGTTTCACATTTTCATCTCAATTTTGGGAAGTTAGCTACTCATTATTCAAAATATAAAACTTTGAATATAAAATTAACATGCTAATTATATTTAAATGAAGAAATAAAGGAAAAACAAATAAAGAAATATTATGAACTCAAAGGTTTGTTCATAAAATGAGGGATATTTCAATACATTACAATGCACCCCTAGTTATAGCCAAATTTGTGATACAACCACAAATAAAATATTATTTTGTACACATAAGTCTTCATTGGTGTTCCAAGAAATTATGTCATCAAACACATCACTTTTGAAAATCTTCTCATCCGAATTTGTTTTTCCACATAAAACAAAACATATAGATAATTAAGTTGTTTGAATTGTGGTATTTTTTTTTTTACCATTTGACCAAGTAATTTGAGAGATATAGTCAAAAATGCTCTAGCATGGTAAAACTGCCACTTCTTTGGTAACTTTATTGTTTCTTAATTTGATCCCAATTGTGAGAAGATTTTTATCTCATGCTTGCCACCAATATTTTAGATATTAAAATCAACTTTCTACAGGTCCAAGAATCATCCTAATCCCATTTGTAAAGCCAATGTTATTCTTGTTTTATCGAACATGTAAAAATAGTAAAAACTTAAAATTACACAACAACTTATATTTTTTACAATTTATTATAAAACATATAATATTTAAACATTTAATAGAACAAAAACTATAAATTTATATTATAAAACATTTAATTAATGTACAATTTTTTATGTTTATCACCACTAATGAGCTTAGGGGGAAGAAATATACCCTAGTGGTAATTGATGACTTCTCCCGGTTCACGCGGGTAATATTCTTGAGTTCCAAAGATCAAACCGGCTCATCTCATCAAACTCCTCAAAGGACTTCAAGATGAGAAAATTGAAGCAGTGGATAGGATGAAGAGTGATAGAAGAACTGAATTTCTGAACTCATTCCTGTCATCCTACCTTGAAGACCACGACATCAAGCATGAGCTCTCCGCTGCCAGGTCATCGCAACAGAATGGAGTCGCTGAAAGAAGAAACTGCACCCTCAAGGAAACAGCTAGAACTATGCTAGCAGAATCCGAAATCTCTCAGAGATTTTGGGCAGAGACAGTCAACACTACTTGTTATACTCATAACCGGTCCATGATCAACAAGATTCACGAAAAGACTCCCTATGAGATCTGGACCGGCAAGCAGCTCGAAATTGGATACTTCCGCATATTCGGTTGTAAGTGCTTTATACATAACAATGGCAAGACACATTTAACTGCATTTGATGTTAAATCCAATAATGGTGTCTTCCTGGGATATTCAGCAGTGAGAAAAGCATATAGAGTATACAATCAAAGAACTCTCATTGTTGAAGAATCCATACATATTGTATTTGATGAGTCATCCATCTGTCACGACAATAATAGTAACATCATTCATGATTTAATTAATAAATTAGATGCTACTAACCTTGAATCTAGAAATGATGATGAAATAGATTTAAGAAGAACGGTTGAGAACATTTCTGAACAAAATCCAACCGTCCAAGAACAACTTCATCAGGCAGATGAACCGGTGAACAATCACCCGCAAGAAACTAATCAGACGAAGGAGGAAATGGTGGAACAAGAAGATGCAACGGCTCAACCAACAGAGCCCAATCCATATGGACTATGTCTCTGGTGGAAAAAGGATCATCCACTCAAGCTAGTCATCGTTAACCCAACAACTCATCTTAGAACCAGAAAACAAATGATAGATGAATTTATGCATGCTACTTTCGTTTCTCAGTTAAAACCTAAGAAAATCGGTGATGCACTGAATGATACCAATTGGATAGATGTCATGCATGAAGAACTTAATCAATTCGAAAGAAGCAAAGTTTGACATTTAGGCCTCGATCTGCTAATCTGCATGTAATTGGTACTAGGTGGTTGTTTAAAAACAAGATGGATGAGAATGGTTCAATTGTTAGAAACAATGCCAGACTATTTGCTCAAGGTTATAGATAGGAGGAAGGTGTTGACTTTGATGAATCATTTGCCCCTGTTGCCAGACTAGAAGCAATTAGAATATTTCTTGCATTTGCTGCATTCAAAGATTTTAAGGTATATCAAATGTATGTTTAGTCAGCATTCTTAAATGATTTTCTTAATGAGGAAGTATACGTAAAACAACCATTTGGCTTCGTTAGTCACACTCATCCTGATCATGTCTATAAATTAGATAAAGCATTATATGGACTAAAACAAGCACCAAGGGCATGGTATGATACTTTAACCAGATTCTTACTTGATCATGACTTCTCGGTTGGAACGGTTGATAAAACAATCTTTAGATTTTCAAAAGATGATAATTCATTATTTGTGAAAATCTATATTGATGATATTATATTTGGATCAACTAATCATAAATTGTTTGAGAGATTCTCCAAGTTGATGCAGGATCAGTTTGAAATGGGCATAATGGGAGAATTAAAATTTTTTCTAGGATTGCAAGTCAAGTAGTCAAAAAATGACATCTTCATTAACCAAGTTAATACACAAGAGACATGCTAAAGAAGTTTGGTACGGAGAATTGCTATAAAGCTGCTACCCCAATGAGCTCATCAATCAAATTGGACAAAGATGAAAAGCGAATATCAGTAGACACAACCATGTACAAGGGATTAATTGGTTCACTGTTGTATATGACCGCTAGTCGGTCAGACATCATATTTGCGGTTTGTTTATGTGCACGTTTTCAAGACAATCCTATGCAATCGCATTATACTGCTGTTAAACATATTCTTAAATACCTTAAAGGTACTGCTAATGTGGGTCTTTGGTATCCCAAAGATTCAAGTTTTAATCTTGTAATTTATTCAGACGCAGATTACGCAGGATGCAAAATTGACCGGAAGAGCACCAACTGTTCATGTCAGTTCTTGGGCGACATAATAATATATTGGTTCAGCAAGAAACAAACATCTATTGCCACATCAATCGCATAAGAAAAGTATCTTGCGGCTGGAAGTTGTTGTGCTCAAATGTTGTAGATACAACAGCAGTTTAAAGACTATGGAATTCAAACCGCTGAATCTCCTATCTTCTGTGACAACATTAGTGCAATAACAATCACATACAATCCTGTCTTGAACTCTCGGACAAAACACATTGATATTAGACATCATTTTATCTGAGAACATGTCATGAAGAAAGAAATTCGTCTTGAATATGTCCCAACAGATCAGCAGGCAGCAGACATATTCATCAAACCGCTGCCAGATGCTAAGTTTTTTAATTTCCGAAATATTATTGGATTAATTGATTTATCTTATTCTTTTTAACATTTTTATATGTTGATTCATTTCCAGGATTGAGTGCAGGAAATAATAAAGCATAAAAAGAAACAAGCAATAAACATAATAAAATTTTATTAATAATGTTGCGATTTTACATTTGCTATCTCCCTATCAACAGCTCCCTCGAGCAGGACATCAAGACGCTTATCCCGCCGGTGGAGGTCTTCAGGAAGTCTTCTGAGAAAGCAATCCTTCTCAGAACCTTCTGCTCCTTGAGGAGCATTAGGAGATAGACACCTTCATTTTTGAAAATGTCTGCGGCATGAGCGATGCCTAGACGCCGCCGATACTTCTTCTCTATTGCCACAAGTTTCCTTGTGGCAACAGGCCCTCCTTGAAGGAAGGACTGCAACTCCTGGATCTTGATCCAGGTGGACAGTGTCTTCTCCAGGACACTGTCCTCCAACTTCAGTTTTTGAGCAGCCACTATGGACTGCTGGAACTCCTCGGCCATGTCCGGTTCTCTTGAACTGCTTGCCTTGTCCATTGCTCATGCTCTGATATTATATTATCTGACTTTAAAAGTTTTCAAGTGATTTCGTGACTAACTGGTTTGCTCGTATTTATAGACTCGAACCATTTGAAGGATCGCTATCATCATAATGACTCATTGACAGGAGAATATTAAGAGATCTCTGTCAACCGTCGACGGTTCATTTTCCAAGGATAAGCTTTTTAACCCTATTTAATGCATGTATTTATGGAGAAATATCGATAAGTCGATAAATTAATGGGTTAAAAGAAACATGTTTTCAACCGCTGCGGTTGACAAATGGACTACCCATTTTATTGCGTGACTCAACCGCTTACCCTCTAATCACATTAAAGCAACCGGTTCGTTTCTTTGTGAATGGCACGTTTCTACACGTCATTGCATAAAAATCACTCAACTCTCTGACTGCCCTATATGACGTGACGGTTATCGTCTTAAAATTTGAAATAACTAATCACTTCCGTCAGAAAATTTTTCAAATTTTAAAAATCCCTCCACTGACAGTCCTTCACATGGACTGATCTGTGCTTCTCCGAACCGGATATACTCACATGAACTTTGTATTATCATTTTTACTCCATTACAATCATTACCATCTTAGCACTTGATTATTCTAAGATTTTTGCTTGTCAAGATTGTCTTGCAGATTTTATCATTTTAATCTACCTTATTCACTACGCAAATGGATGCATCTATTGCTCACAACACGTATCAACTTTGCATCCGTGCTAGCCATGACCAATAAGCCGATGCAATATATGTTCCGAATGCTCGTAAACTCTGGCCTTCGCTCATTTATGGGTTGCAACGAGCAATTCTCAGAAACCATTTTGAAGGAATTCTTTGACACAACCTATATGAAAAATGGGGAAATCCTCTGCGTCATTCAAGGAAAGAACCTTCGCATCACCCAGAAGATGTTCGCTGATTTGTTTAAGCTACCAGTTGCTGGAATCACCAACTTTAATACTCTTCCAGAGGGAAACATTGAGCTTTGGAGAAGTAACTTCTCCTCTCTGACTCTCCGATCTCTTTTCCAACTTGTCAGAAACGGGATCTGAAAATTGAATTCAGACTGTTGGCTGATGTAGTGGCAAAGAAGATTCTCTCCAAGGCCGGTGCATATGACAAAATCAGTCTGGAAAAGTTCCTTTTCATGGCCACCATTGCATCAAATCTTAAAATCAACTGGTCTGATGTCTTGTTCAAGACATTGGTTGCCATGATAAAGAAAGAGAATCGGTCTCAAGGATTTGCAGTTCAAATTTGCCATCTATTGATTCAGGAAGGAGTCCAACCGGTGGACATGGTTGAAGTTGGAAAGACCAAGTTATTCAACTGGACAACGATTGAAAATTTTAAAAAGAAAAATGTTCCAACCGATGAGGAGATTGTCTATGTCAAAACAGAGTTTGGAATTGAATTTGTTAAGCAAAAGAAGACGTTTGTGCCTCCCAAGGGCACTAAGAGAAAGCTGGTTTTGAAATCCAGTTCCGATGACGAATTGAAGGATGATGTATCGGTCTCACAAGTATTTAAGGAGAAACGGTCAGAAAATCACAAATCTACAAAAATCAAGATGATCAAGCATCTTTCTGCACCGTTGGTTCCTCTTCCGATCCCCTCCATTAAAGCAACAAAACTCAAAGGGATTAAGATCGCTGAACCAAAGATCACATCCGCCTTTTCCAGTATTCCTATCCTCCATCCTATAGAAAATGGGAATAAAGTTTTGCTCGAGGGTCCACCAAAACACAACAATGTTCACATTGCCATTGTGCTGACAAGAGAACGAGTAAATGAGATCGTTCGACAGAAAATGAAAATGTTTGATAAGTGGGTTGAATTTCAAACGGTCACAACCTTCGACTCACTAATTCAAACCGGCAAGATCAAAGCACCTGCCAAACTTGAACTCTCCATATTGGAATGGACAGGAATATCTGATGTTCCAACCGCTCTGCTTCGTAGAGACTTCTTGGAATTATAGATGAAGGAAAGTGCTCTCTGAGCACTGATTCAATTGAAGAGGAACAACTTTGTTCTTACTTGCCCAACCGCAAAGGATGACTCATCTGTCATTTCTCAACTTGAGATGGACGCTCTCTCACTCTTAATGATCGTCTCTCAAAAGCGGCACTAACTTCAACAGCCCGCGGTTGGAGAAAAAGCCAAGTTTGACTTAGACCTGATCGTTGATGAAGTGATGGCGCCTGAGACCATCAACGACTTACCTACCAATCTGGTACCACTATCTTCATCTGTTACCGTTTCGCTTGTTTCTGAGATATCGGTTGAAACTGCTATGCCCAGTGAAGTGGACTCCATTCTTCCAACTGCTGAGATCATTATGACAAAGAATGTTCTCATCACTGAGGCAATCTGTCAACAAGATGAACCGGGCTCCTCGAACGCTCCTCAAGAGATCCATGAGGAAGATATATATGTTCAACAGTCTGACTCAATTGTGCATTCTCTCTCAGTGCATATTGGTCTTTCAGAAGTCCATCTTATCTCTGCCGAAGAAGTTTTGCAATCTTTTTCTGACTTTGATAAGGGCACAAATCACATGGAGATCTCTTATCCTTCAAAGTATGAATGTGCTGATGATACTGCTCAAGCCATTCTCCAAGAACCGTTAGTATCTTCATCTCCTATAACCAAGGATGACAGTGTAACTATTGCTTCTCTGCCTCTAGTCTCTTCTGTTGTTGAGGATCCATCAACCAGTTTGGTAACACAAGAAGTCCCTAGCGAAGCAATCCCTGTTTCGTCTGTAGCTTTGAAACCACAGTTGATGCTTTAGCTTATGAAATCAATCAACCTCAGCCTTCCTAGTCTACTAGAAAAACATCTTCTTTTCAACTGGCCTCCTTCAAGGCTAGAATACTCTCTTCATCCAATCTATTTGAACCCGAAGAAGAAGAAATTGTTGAAGAAGGCAGCCAGAACGAGATTTTGGATCGTCTAAAGACTATGGATCAATCAATTCTTGCCCTCAACTGAAGCAATTTGATCCTAAGGAAGCCTTTCAATCCATGAAAACTGACCTCTCCAAGGAATTTCTTGTCATGAATACAAGCATTACCCTCCGACAAGGAAGACATAATTCCTCGCATCTCAATATGTATACTGAGCTTTCAGGCCAAATTTCTAGACTTAAAGCACATGTTGATCAGTGTATGGATGCCCAAGGAGCACAACTTACTTAAATCATGCGATTCCTGATACATGGTGATGTCAAAAAGGGGGAAAGAGAGAGGCAAAATGAACTTAAGAAAGCAGAAGAAGTGGTTAGGAAAAGGGTTGCAGAGCGTGCCAAAGCAGATGGAGCTACACAACTTGAAGAACAACAGAAAAGTTAATGTATTGTATTTGTTTCGCTGTTTTTATTGCTGTTTTACTGCTTGTAGTTTGTAATTTCATTCACTCAATGAAATACAATATTTGTTTTATTCCGCTGTTTTTAAAGTTTCTGTAAACTGTTGTATAGTTCTGCAGCTGGATTTTGTCATCACCAAAAAGAAAAAAATTGTTAAGAAATTATTATTACCCTAAAAATTTTTGTGATTAACAAAATCAAAACAACACCTAACTGTTTCAGAAAACAGCTGCAATCTTCCTTGTATAACAGGAACCATTTCAACCTTATAGATTTCAACCTCTTGGTCTTCGACCGCTTGAACTTTCAACCGGCTGTCCGCCTACAACTTGAAAAGTTTCAACCGTTAGAAGACTTTCAACCGGCTGGTCAAAGTCTTCAAACCGCTTCATTTAAGATCCATTAATTCAACAATTGGTTGTCTATCAACCGTTGGGGCTTGAGGGATGCAAAAAACCACCAATGGATCAATTGAATAAGAAGGTAGATCTTTAATGTGATCTTCTTAAAAATTACATCTTTTAGAGTATCACTCTAACTAATTAAGTGACCCATACATAATTGTGTCCGATCAGACTAAACCACAGTACTGGGCTGACAGGAAAAAATCCACTGCCACATACATGAGATCCCCGGTCATGCTTTACTGGGTGGATTGGTCTCCGGTCATGCTTTACCGCTTTTCAATCCTGATCTAAACCCGATCATGCTTTACCGAGGTGGAGAGGTCCTCGGCCACGTTCACTGACTTCCAAACCCGTTCATAGTTGGAGAGGTCTCCGGACACGTTATCTGACTTTCAAACCCGTTCATAATTGGTCACAAGACATTTAGCATACCTCAAAAACTTAAAATATTTTCTTTTGCACGTCAAACATACTTACATGGCTTTGAGGGATTCGTTGGATCTCGCTTGGACCACTGCTGCACATACTAACATGAGTTCAAACACTTATCTTTTATAACTTAGGCGTATTTAAAACGTCTGCCTTTTTTTTTCTCAAAATGTGTGCTAGAATTTTTTTTTTTTAAACCTTCCTAGCATCGGTCGAACCACAAAAATTACATAAAATATTTTGGATATCATTTTAAAATAAACACAACCAACTATATATTTGAGAAATACAGCCCATACTATAATCTCTCAAAAATCACTCAAAAGCATAAATAAAAAGTCGTAAAAATCTTTAACATAAATCATAATCGTAAATGCGGAAAGCTAGAAGCGCTGGTCATCGGGTCGTGTGCACCTTCAGTCCAGTCAGGTCAACCATCAAGACCTCCCATGACATTTTTATCATAAACACCTGCATCAATCACACCTAGTGAGTGTAAAGACTCAACACGTCATATTCTTGATAACAAGTAATACGTATAAAACCACACGCAACAGTGAAAAATACTTGTACTTAAAATATCGTTTTCATGAAGATGCATAAACTTCAAACATGAACATTTTCGTAAACCTTTTTATGATGCATAAAAACATTTTCATAATGATGTATCAACTTTAAACATAAACATTTTCATGACATGCATAACATAAACCTTAACCTTTTCTTTTTCCTCAAAACATGACATAAAACCTTTTATCATGATCATAAACATTTTCCTTTTCCTTTGTTGAATTCATATCGTTAATTGTGACTTTCCTGACATGACATGACATGATCGATGGATCCATCTACATATAAACACAGTACTGGGCGGCAGGGACATCAGCGACGCTCTCACCGGTCAACTGAGCCTTGGCCTAACATGATCGAATAAATATACGATCGTCGGGGCTCCCTCTGGGGCCTTCTCCCATAAATGGGCTTCCTCTGGGGCCTTCTCCCCTCACGATATTCCCATTCTTCCTCAAACCTCATAACCTCAAATTCGCAATAATGGAAACACGATCGTCGGGCTCCCACTAGGACCATCACCCTCACGACATCGCCATTATTAACGAATTATTCACAATCACTTCACTTCCTTCAACATTTTACATTTTCATCACTTATAAAAATCATCCACAACATATCATTTTTATTTTTGAAACCAAGCATGCAACATGTCTTTTAAATGTCAATCTTAAATCATAAAAATCCTATAGACATTTAAAAATCATAATTTAATCATGATAAAATTCCACAAACATCCATAACTATAGAAAATAATCATATTAACACATAAAACAGCATTCAGGGCACTGCCATGACGTTTACTAATTTCTAGGTGTAAAAAGACCGTTTTACCCCTGGACGTAAAATTTCTCATTTTTGACTTTTTCTTAATTTAATTGACTCTAACATGTCCCAAATAATTATTTAAGCTTACATGAAATTTCTCATATTTTTATTTAGCTTAAATCGAGGACTTTTAAATTAATCTTTAAATGTGACGTATTAATGCGTTTTAATCCCGAATTAAACCAAACCTTAATATAAAATTCCCAATTTAAAAACTTAGACTTATAATAATTATTTAAGCTTAAAAATAATTTTACATAATTTTATAAAGCTTAAAACTAGACGTTTCAATTAACTCGTTAATTAGCGTTACGTGCGGCGATTAAATCTCGATTAAATCCAAATCTCGTTATTTTGACCCCAAATTTTAAACATAGCATTTTTAATATTTATTCTACCCTTCCAAGTCATGAGCCACACCCTTGGACCCATGGATTCAATTTTAGTCTAATAAAATTCGAAATTGACACCTTATCGAACACACCGAGCCATCTGCTAATTTACTCGAGCCACGCTCGAGCCACCTTGAACCAAAACCTAGCCAACTCATCTAGGGACCCTACTGGCCAAGCACAACCCATTAATCAGCCCTTAGAACCACGTTACAGCCCCTGCACCTAGGACCCGTATGCATGCTTGTGTGCGTGTGTTAGTATCCTAGGTGTATTAGGTTCCCTAGTTGCCTAGGACTCATCAAGCCACCTAACTACTGACCACCCCTGACCCTGGACCACGCCGAGACCCGAGCCACCCCCAGCCCGAGCCCCTGAACCAAGCAGCAAGGTGCTGTACCTATACACCTGCGCGACCCTTATGAGCGCAAGAGTCCTACTTTGCGTAGGACTCCTTGCAGCAGCCACCATCGAGCCCTAGCCTCCCTGACCCACCTTGGACCACCCTGAGCCCTCGTCTGGACCACCTTAGCCATCGCCTGAACCGCCCCAGCCAGGCCCCTAACCCTTTGAAAATTGCAGCACTACATGCGCCTCTCATGATGCTCTCGCTAGGACTCCTCGCCAGCCCCTGGTCTCGAGTCCTAGCATGGCTAGGACTCTCTCCTTGACTCAACCACGTCCCTAGCTAGCCCTTGTCCCAAGCCGAACCCAAGACAAGCCCTCAAGACAAAAATCGAACTCCTCCAACCACCATAACAGCAGCTTGGTCCCAGCTTTTATTCCTTATCATGTGCGGTGTTTTGTGTGTGTCTAGACCCTTTACAAAGTGTAAAATCATGCCCCTTTTTAATCCTATACATGGCAGCCCCTTCATGCACACTTGTATCATGATTTTGGATCAAAATAACATGCTTTAAAATTCATGTTTGCATAACAACGAAAATACATCCAAGTGCAACTTATTTTTCATGCAATCCAATTTTAAATAAATACTATGGTGTGACTGATGAGAAAAAGGGAGAATATGGCGTGTCTTTGCGTATTAAACGCACGATAAACCGTTGACGACGAAGAACGGGACGCAAACCTTGGCTTGATCTCTTCTCAACCTTCGAATATCTCTTCCACTTCGTGAGTGTGTGTGCCGTGAGGTTTGAGAGAGGGGTGGGAGAGTTTTTCTTTTTTCAGAAATAAAAATAGTGGTGGCCGATGGTTGTGTCTAGGTGTAGGGTTTAATTACATATTTTATACACTAATTAATTACTAACTAGGTTTTGGCCTATTAAGCTAACTAAATAAGCCCATTAGCCTAATTAGGTTTTAAATAAAATATTAGCAATGTTTTCTTTAATTAATCATGTGAATTTATTAGCTGGGTTGTCCAAAAAGTTCGTATTTTAGTTGAAAAACCAACACCGATAAAATTTACGTCCCGGCGTATAAAATCACCTCAAAACCCTTTATTTTCAAAAATATTAAAAAGCAACACTCATATTTTAAATAATTAAAAATAATTATTTAATAAAAATATTTTACGTTTTTCAGCCTTCGGTCCCCGTTCCTCGATCGCAACTCGAATAACCTTTAAAAATACATTTTAATGCAACCATGTAGAAAAATATATTTTAAACATACAAATATGCACAATATAATTAAATAATATAATTAAAAGAATTAATTAAAATACAACCAAATTTAATAATTGCATGCATGTGGTTTACGTGGACCTTAAAATTTTCGGGGCGTTACAATCTTCCCCCCTTAAATTGAATTTCGTCCTCAAAATTTGCTTGTCCTTAATAACCCAAATTTTAGACTTAGTTCTAGTACCCCAGAAATCCACGCTTCCGCTGCGCTACTCTGATAAAACTTAAGTTCTAAAAATGTCCTTACGTCTCCTTGATCCCAATTAAATTTTCCTTCTAAATCCTTATTTTCAATTCGCAACTTAAAAAGACCCAAATGATTTAGTGCTATTACTATTATAACCTCGAATTTCAACTTTTTTTTTTACAATTCCCAATATTAAAATATGGATGATCAGGCTTATCGTATATTATTTTCCTTATTTCTTACCCAAAATATTCATCAATCTATCAATTTAAATCTTAAAATCCCAAACACACCTTCAAATTCTTAGATTTTTCAAGCTTAATATCGATTCATCCTTAAAACCCTTGATTAATATTCATTATAATCCTATAACCAAGATGTCTCAAAGTTTTAAATATTCTTAAAAAGTCTAAATCCTCAAAAATTCTTATCATTTAACACATTCAATTCTCGCTTAACGCTAAACTAGTCCCCAAATTCCTTAACAATTGCAAAATCAATTCTTAATATCCTCAAAAATTATCCTAATTGGTCCTTAATTTCGAAAATCTTACGATTAACCCATAAATTCTCGGTATTCTTAATTTTCTTTCTACAAGTTTCCCATAACGAAATTTCAAAAATTTTAAACTTATTAACCCAAAATCAATTCTTATAATCAATCTTAACTTTCATTAAACTTAAAATCACAATTTATATATTTTCTTATTCCCAAAGTCGTTGCAATTCTCGTATAATTATTCCTTATGTCTAATTCCCAAAAATTAGTTCAACTAATAACCATGAATCATAAATATTTTCTTAAAAAAATCTACGTGTCCCAAAAGCGTTCATAATATTCACGATTAACTTATAGCCCAAAAAGTAAAACGTCAATACTAAAACCCAAAAATCAATATAGTCCAATTCCACCACGAAGCCAACATGCGTTGAAATCAAATAATTTCTTAATTCATATCGTATCACGTATGAAAATTCTAGTGCATATAAAACATATATCCTCATAACGCTATTAAACATGTGTCGTGAACATATAATTCATGTACTTATGCAGGTAACAACATATTGAATCATAATAAGCAAGTAAAAACTTACAACTTTGAGGCTTGACGACTGATCTTCCTGGCGCTGAC